>NW_017671768.1:243565-249481 GCF_001879085.1 Nicotiana attenuata
GGCCGAACTCTCCACTTCACTTTCGCCGAAGCTATATCTTTTGATCTCATCTTCCGAACCTGACGCTCCAAAATAGCTGCTGGCTCCACATCATAAGTCAGATCACCCTCCAACTGAACCGTGCTGAAATCAAGAACATGAGACCCAACATACTTCCGGAGCATAGAAACATGGATACTGGGTGCACACCTGACAAGCTGGGTGGCAAAGCAAGCTCATAAGCCACCTCCCCAATCCTCCGAAGTACCTCAAAAGGTCGAATAAACCGTGGACTTAATTTACCCTTCTTTCCAAACCTCATAACACCCTTCATGGGTGAAACCTTCAACAGAACCTTCTCACCAACCATATAGGACACATCACGAACCTTCCTATCAGCATAGCTCTTTTGTCTCGACTGCGCTGTACGAAGTCTCTCCTGAATCACCTTCACCTTGTCTAAAGCATCCTGCACCAAATCTGTACCCAATAGCCTGGCTTCGCCCGGCTCAAACCAACCCACTGGAGATCTACACCGTCTCCCATACAAAGCCTCATATGGAGCCATCTGAGTACTTGACTGATAACTGTTATTATGAGCAAACTCCGCGAGCGGTAGGAACTGATCCCATGACCCTCCAAAATCAATAACACAAGCGCGTAGCATATCCTCCAATATCTGAATAGTGCGCTCGGACTGCCCGTCCGTCTGAGGGTGAAAAGCTGTGCTCAACTCAACCTGAGTACCCAACTCTCGCTGTACAAACCTCCAAAACTGTGAAGTAAACTGAGTGCCCCTATCTGAAATGATGGAAACTGGGACACCATGCAACCGAACAATCTCCCCGATATATATCTCTGCTAACCGCTCAGAGAAATAAGTGGTACAAATAGGAATGAAGTGCGCGGACTTGGTCAACCCATCTACAATCACCCAAATAGCATCGAACTTCTTCAAAGTCCGTGGGAGTCCAACTACAAAGTCCATAGTGATCCGCTCCCACTTCCACTTTGGAATATTCATCCGCTGAAGCAGGCCACCCGGTCTCTGATGCTCATATTTCACCTGCTGACAATTGAGACACCGAGCTACAAATCCCACAATGTCTTTCTTCATCCTCCTCCACCAATAATGCTGTCTCAGATCCTGATACATCTTCAGGCTCCTGGATGGATGGAATACCGCGAGCTATGGGCCTCCTCCAGAATCAACTCCCGAAGCCCAACCACATTAGGCACACAAATCCGGCCCTGCATCCTCAACACCCCATCATCTCCAATAGTCACATCCCTGGCATCATCATGCTGAACTCTGTCCTTAAGGACAAGCAAATGTGGATCATCATACTGGCGCTCTTTGGTGCGCTCATATAGGGAAGACCGAGAAATCACACTAGCCAATACCCTACTGGGCTCCGAAATATCCAACCTCACGAACCGATTGGCCAAAGCCTGAACATCAACTGCAAGAGGTCTCTCCCCAACTGGAATATACACCAAACTCCCCATACTCACCGCCTTTCTACTCAAAGCGTCGGCCACTACATTGGCCTTCCCCGGGTGATACAAAATAGTAATGTCATAATCCTTAAGCAACTCCAACCACCTCCGCTGCCTCAAATTGGGATCCTTCTGCTTGAACAAGTGCTGGAGGCTATGATGATCGGTATACACCTCACAAGACACACCATACAAATAATGCCTCCAAATCTTCAACGCGTGAACAATGGTAGCCAACTCGAAATCATGAACATGGTAGTTCTTCTCATGAGGCTTCAACTGACGAGAAGCATAAGCAATAACTCTACCCTCCTGCATCAGAACACACACAATACCAACTCTCGAAGCATCACAATACATGGTATAAGAACCTGAAGCTGATGGCAATACTAACAATGGAGCTGTGGTCAGGGCAATCTTGAGCTTCTGAAAGCTCTCCTCACACTCATCAGACCACTGAAATGAAACACCCTTCTGCATAACCTTGGTCAAGGGCGATGCAATGGACGAGAATCCCTGAACAAACCGGCGATAATAACTTGCCAAGCCGAGAAAACTGCGAATCTCTGTAGCTGAGGACGGTCTAGGCCAACTCTGAACTGCCTCTATCTTCTTCGGGTCCACCTGAATACCCTCGCTGGACACCACGTGCCCCAAGAAAGCCACTGAACTGAGCTAGAACTCACATTTGTAGAACTTTGCATAAAGCTTCTCCTCTCTCAATCTCTGCAACACCATTCTCAAATGCTCCTATGCGAGTATACCAGAATGTCATCAATGAAGACTATGACAAACGAGTCGAGATACGGCCGGAACACACTGTTCATCAAATGCATGAACGCTATTGGGGCATTGGTTAGCCCGAAAGACATCACCAAAAACTCATAATGACCATATCAGGTCCTGACAGCTGTCTTAAGAATATCTGAGTCCCTGATCTTCAACTAGTGATATCCTGAGCGGAGATCAATCTTAGAGAATACTCTCGCTCCCTGAAGCTGGTCGAACAAATCATCGATGCGAGGCAAAGGATATTTGTTTTTAATTGTTACCTTATTCAACTGCCTGTAATCAATGCACATTCTCATCGTTCCATCCTTCTTCTTCACAAAGAAAACCGGCGCACCCCACGGTGACACGCTAGGACGAATGAACCCCTTATCCAGAAGTTCCTGAAGCTGCTCCTTTAACTCTTTCAGCTCCACTGGTGCCATACGATATGGTGGAACAGAAATGGGCTGAGTGCCCGGCACCAGGTCAATACAAAAATCTATATCCTTATCCGGTGGCATACCCGGCAGGTCTGTAGGAAATACGTCGGGAAAATCCCTCACAACTGGAACAGAATCAATACTGGGAGTCTCTGCACCGACATCCCTCACAAAAGCTAGATATGAAAGACAACCTTTCCCAACCATACGCTGGGCCTTTAAGAAAGAAATCACTCTGCTGGGAACATAATCGGTCGAACCTCGCCATTCAATCCGTGGCACACCAGGCATAGCCAAAGTCACTGTCTTGGCATGACACTCCAAAATAGCCCAGCACGGAGATAACCAGTCCATGCCTAAAATAACATCAAAGTCGACCATACTTAAGTTTAACAGATCCACTCGGGTCTCTAGACCCCCAATAGTCACAACACACGATCGGTACACACGGTCTACCACAACAGTATCGTCCACCGGCATAGAAACATGAATAGAAGAAATAAGGGACTCGCAGGGCATATCCAGATAATGGGCAAAATAAGACGACACAAAGAGAAAGTAGAGCCAGGGTCAAATAACACAGAAGCATCCCTGCGGCAGACTAAAATAATACCTGTAATCACCGCATCTGAAGCAAACGCATCGGGCCTAGCTAGAAGTGCATAGAAGCGAGCCTGGCCACCTCCGGATCGACCTCCCCTTCTGGGGCGACCCTAGATGACTGTCCCCCACCCCTCGCTGGGTGGGTGGGTGGTGAAGTGGCTGGGGCTGAGGCTGATGACTGACCCCTCTGCTGAGAATGACGAGGGCACTGCCTCCACAAGTGGCCCATCTCTCCACACTCATAATAACTCATGAGTGCTAGAGACGGGGACTGATGGGAACCCCTAGCACCGGTATGACTAGCAAACGCCCCTAGCGTAGAAGAATCCTGAACCGATGGAGCACGGGACGAACCCTGGGCTGGAAGTGCACAGCTGGTGCCTGAGCTGGTGCTGCTGGAGCGTCCACCACTAGGACTTGACCCTGAATTGGGGCGGCTGGTGGGTCTGCAGGTGCTGTCTCAACTGCTGCGGGGGTTGTACCTCTGCCCCTACCACGACCTCGGCCACTTCCTCAGCCTCTAGTGGCTCCCGCTAGTGGTACTGGTGGTTGTCCGTCCTGACCGGTAGAGTGTGTCCTCACAATCTGTGAGAGAATAGGATAAAAGAAGTTTAGTATTCGGATCAGCAACTTCGCATGACAAGAATTTCAAGAATATGGAATTTTCCTAAAGGTTCTGCAGCCTCTCGAGGATAAATACAGACGTCTCTGTACCGATCCGCGAGTCTCTACTAAACCTGCTCATGACTCGTGAGACCTATGTAACCTAGGCTCTGATACCAACTTGTCACGATCCTAAACCCAAACCCGATCGTGATGGCGCCTCTCGTGAAGACAAGGCCAACCGACACACTTCCAATTCACCTTAAGCAGTTAAAATAATAAACCAAGGTCTTTAATATAAATAAATCGCAAAAATAACAATATAAGTTGCGGAAATAAAATAAACCATTATAGCCCGACATTGGGGTGTCACCAGTCATGAGAATCTAAAATGATACTAAAAGTCTAGAGTCTAATCCACTACTAGATAACTGAATCAAAAGAAAACTGAAATAGAGGGAGAGTGCACTGGGCTGCGAATCGCCAAGCAGCTACCTAGTAAATCTCTGAAGACCTGCTGGAACTATCAACCCTCAGGAGCAGGACCTGTAGCGCCCGAATCTGCACACAGGGGTGCAGGGAGTAAAGTGAGTACTCCAACTCAGTGAGTAATAAAAATAAATGAAGACTGAGTAATATAAAACCACGTAAGGCACAACATTAAGCTATAAGAGGCATAACAAATCAGTAAATATAATTAAGCAATGAAATTTCGTAAACATCTCTTAAACAGTTAAACAATATACAGGAAAAACAACTAAAAAGTAAACGCATAATAACTGCCCCTCAGGCACAGTAACAACAGAATTAGCCCCTCGGGAAATGTCACAGAACAATAACAGCCCCTCGGGCTATATCTCAAATCACAATGGGTACCCGCGCTCATTGGGGGTGTACAGACTCCGGGAGGGGCCCCTTACGGCCTAAGCGTATAATCAAGCCATCTCGTGGCATCATAAACAGGCTCTCGGCCTCATATAAATCTCAAGCCACCTCGTGGCGTACAATCTCAGGCCCTCAGCCTCATTATCATAATCAATGTATCACTGCTGCGGCGTGCAGCCCGACCCAAATGTATCCTCACAACACAGGCCCTCGACCTTACTCAGTTAGAATCTCATAAGCCCCTCGGGCCACAGTAAAATATGAAGCTCAGCTCAAATACCTTTGAAAATATCATTTAATGTGTTTAAAACAGAATAATAAACCTGAGTCTTTAAAACAGTAAAATATAGTATGACTGAGCACCAATATGAAATCAATCGGTGAGTAAAATATCATTTAAAAATCCCCTAAGGGTTCAAACAGCTGGCACGAAGCCCACATATGGCATTTAGCCCAAAATATAATAATATTAAACAATTAACTATCAAATACGCAGTAAAATAATCATTCGGGATGGACTAAGTCACAATCCCCAACGGTGCTCTACCCCAAGCTCGTCATCTAGCGTGTAAGTCACCTCAACATAGCCGTACGCTGTAAAATTCTGGGGTTTCATACCCTCAGGACATCATTTAAAATCATTACTCACCTCAATCCGACCCGAAATCCAGCTTGCAATGCCTTTGCCCTTCGGAACGACTTCCAAGTGCTCCAAATCTACCAAGTTCAGATTTTTAGCATTAAATTATGCTAAACGAATGAATTCCAATTGAAAAATATCGATTTTAAGCACAAAACCCGAAATCAGTCAAAACCCGACCCCCGGGACCGCGTCCCGGAACTGGACAAACTTTATACCAAAATGTTCTTCATCATATCACGAGTTCGTACATATAAAGAACTTGAAAATCGGAGTTCGTTTGACCCCTCAAATCATCCTTAGAAGGTCTCTTAATCTCAAGCCCTAACTCCACCTTTTTCTACTGACTTTCATGAATTTAACGCTGATATTTTGTTCCTTAATCACAAATAATCGAGTTTTAGGGTCCAAAAATCCTTACCTCAATGAAGAACAATGATTTCCTCTCTTCAAAATCGCCCAAAGCTTCAAAACTTTTGTGTTAAAAGTGAGAAA
>NW_017671768.1:252718-253159 GCF_001879085.1 Nicotiana attenuata
AGATAAAATAAGTTAGCAATACATATATTACTAATCATAAGGAACACAAATTAAAGTACCTTTTTAGACTCATTGTGAGGTGCTTTCCAGGGATTAGTGTAATCACTAGCATCATGACCCTTTTTATCACAATTGAAGCATTTCACTTTAGTCACTATTTTTCTTTGTTTCGCACTTTCTATCATCTAGTTAGTTATTATTTTAAGATTCTTGTTTGGTTGTGCCTAGATTTTTCAATTTTCACTAATTTTACGTTTAAAACCATTCTTTGAGCTAGAAGATGTAGTTTGTGCACTTTTGCACCTTCTTAGACAGCCTTATTTCTCTCTTCTTCCAACTTTAGATGTTACCTCACATCATCAAACACACTATGGTTGCTTATTATGACGCCGAGGTGCATACGTATATCGCCTTACCTTAACGTTTGGAAGGGAAACGGTA
>NW_017671769.1:0-6325 GCF_001879085.1 Nicotiana attenuata
AGAGCGACACTGGAGGGGTAGTGAAAAAGAAAGAAGATGTGGCAGTAGTTGAATCAAGAGCTTGGTCCAGGGGCCCATCACCATATTACAACCAACCTCAACCCCATCCCCAAACCTACCTCCACACTCCATATAGCCCACCACAACACTAACCCTACTTCTCTGTCCACCATGACCCAAACATACCCCCAACATCCTACCCATGAGCAATGGCGCGCACCCACCCCACAAAATGCTTACCCAACTCAAAACACCTACCCACCCCCAAGAGCCTACAAGAATCCCCCTTGGAGCAGGTTTGCGGGCCAGCCAAAATTTCAAGCAAGAGAGGGCACAGAAGCAGGAAACTTTCACCCCCTTGGGAGAGTCATATGCAAACTTGTTTGAGAAACTAAAGCAATATAACCTGATTGCACCCATTCCTCCGAATCATGTGGACAAGCGTGCAAGAAGCTTTGACCCTTCTAAAAGGTGTGAATACCATTCCAATGTCCAGGGGCACGATGTCGAAAGTTGCCGGGATTTGAAAAGAGAGATAGAAAGAATGATTCAGGAAGGGATAATTGCGGTCTAGGACAGTGCCACCCAGAACATTGCACAGAAGCCTTTACCTGCACATGATGATGCACATTTTGTGGGGAAGATCCATGGTGATAGGGAGTATGAGAACCCTCTCGGAAACTTGTTAAATGAAGTCAATAATATTGAAATTGGTGAAGGCTCCAGCAACATTGATGCGAAACTCAGTGGTTAAGATGTCATGCTTGGTAATTGGGAAGACGCTCCATTTCTTGGTCAGCCGAAGTGGAGTTTTGGTGGTTTATTTTGTTGTCATTTCTGTTGTCCGGGTTATTTCAGGGTTGTAATCCGGATATTGTCTTGTGACTCAAACCCTTCTATCTTTTCACTTTGCCGTGTTTGTTTAGACGTAATAGCTTGTTTAGTGCTGTCTAGGTTTGTTTGCTTGTTCTGTTGTTTAAACCCTTTCACCGTCAGACTAATGCAATTCTCTGTTTCCTGCCATTCCTAGTCATTTTGTTTAGTTTTCTTCTCCTTTTACAATTCTTTTCATGCTGGTTCTGGTGACATGACATGCACGCATAATTCTCAGCCTGGTTAAAAGTCAGTTTAGTAATGAAGCAATGAGACAATGTTGAAGATGATAGGGACATTTGAGGGAAATAAGTGAAACTGGGGCAGAAGGAACATAAAGAAATACTGTTGAAATGCATCATGCCACATTAATTTGAAACCAAAGGCAAGTTTGCCCCCAAGTCTACAGGGGCCGTTCGTGGCACCAAGATTGTTGTCCAATGGTGCTGGGTAATTGACAAATGTAGAAGGCAAATGTGCGGATATGGTTAGTAATTCTGGTGCAATCAAAAGATGTTACGTATGTTTTCCTCATGTTTTTTTAGTTGTGTAGTTTGTACTTGGCATGTCTTGGAGATTGGAATGACGAAGGCATTTGGTTCTGCTATCCAAATACTTTATCCTTTGTTACCCCTTTGAGCCTCGGTTATTTTCTTGCATACCCCTCTTTCGGAATCAATAATAAAACTCGTAAGCCTGAGCAGGGAAAGTAAGTGGAGAAACAAGAGGAAAACAGTGAAAAAGAGAAAAGAAGAGGAAAGAAAAGAAAAGAAAGAAAAAAGAAGAGAAAAGAAAAGGAAAGAAAAGAAGAGAAAAGAAAAGAAGAGAAAAAAGAAGAGAAAAAGAAGAGAAAAGAAAAGAAAAGAAAAGAAAAGAGAAGGAAAAGAAAAGAAATGAAAAAGAAAGAAAAGAAAAGTGGAAGAAAGGAAAGATCGCAACAACGAAGTAATTTTATGACCTGAACTACGTTCGACTTGATCCCGAAAGGGTACGTAGGCAGCCTCTCTGAGGTTTAGTCACACCGAACAAAAACAAATCCAAAAGTCCCCAAGAAAGAAACTGGGGCAGAAGTTGTGGTTGTTGTGAGAAATCTAATTCCGAAAGTTGTAATTTTGAGCCCATGTTGACTTGTTTTGAGCCTCTGATACCTTTTCTTCCTAACCCTGTCCAAAAGCCTGCATTACGGTCCAAAGAAAGACCTTCTGATCAATCTTCGAGAGATGCCGAGTCAAGCGAGTAGAGATGGACCATATCAGGGGCAACACTCCGGTCCAAACAAAGGAAATGAAGAATGAGAGAATCTTGATGATAAATGCCTTCACGGGTACCACAAGGCGATGAAAGCTGAGAGAAATAAAAAATGAGAGAGTCTTATTGGTGAAAACCTTCACGGGCACCATAAGGCGACGGTGAGATGAGAGAAAGACCCAAAATGAGAGAGGCTTGATGGTGAAAACCCTTCGGGCACTACAAGTCGGAAAAGGATTGTGATTCAAATCGGATAAGTGGAGCATTGAAGCCCAGTTTCACGGCGAAAAGGTACAACAAGAGCTGAACATCAGATTTGCTTAATAGAATAGGCTGCAGATACATGTCAAGGTCATCTGAGTCGGTGTCCACATCCGGTAGGTTTCTACGTTGTAGTTTTCTTTTTAGGAATCATCTCTTTCCACTGTCCTCTACTCTGTTCCTTTCGTCTTGTTTACTTCCTCGTCCAGAGTCAACTCGGTCATAACAAGTGAGAAATGACTTCAAAATCTGTCACCAGCTTTCCAATTGAACAAAACAGGATCTGGCCAGCATATCAAATCGTCATAAGTCAGGAAAAACAGCAGGCACACTGAGTTGGCAACAATCTACATGCCTTGGGATCCTTGTGAAATGCAAGGGCTTGGTATTTATCAATTCATGAACAACGCAACAAATGAAGGGTTTGGGGTGAACGGATCAAAGGTATTTTTGGTAAAACACGAAAGGTTTGGTACATATCAGATGGAGGGTGTTTGGTGAACGGATCAGAGGTATTTTCTGCGTCAAGGGTAACAAAGAAAGTGGTTAGCAAGGTCTCCAAGTGAGAATCAGTTATCAAGGCGGGTGAAGGAACAATAAACTTCAAGGCCGACCAGTGGTTAAATCAAGAAAGAACACCATGTACACGAAGTAGGAGCAATAGACGTGCTTTGGGATTCATATGAGACATAAGGGTTGGGGGAATGCCAGTTCATGCAATGAAACAAGTAGAGGATATCGGGAACAAGCAAGGTCTTCGGGTGGAAATCAGTCATCTTGGCAAATGCGGAAGCAGCCGCCTTCAAAGTTCAAGGCCACAAACTAACCACCACATTTTAAACTCACAAGTTTTCTTTGTTTGAAACAGGAACAAAGCAGTGCAAGAAAGTTGGTTCAATAAGAAAAAAAAAGAAAGAAAAGAAAAGGAAGAAGAGGAGATCCGACAAAAGGGAAGTTTCTCAAATCTTCGCCCTTGCCTGTCTTGTTAGCATGCATAAAATGCTGCCATTGCTTTTCACATTTTTCCTCCTAGGATGAAAAGTCCTAGTCGGATGGATTTTTCTCCAAACAGAAATCTTAGTCTGATGAATCTTCCTCCTAAGATACCAAAAGAGACCTAGTATGATGAACTTTCTCCTAGGATCTAAATCTTAGTCTGAGGAATCTTTCTCCTAAGATAGAAAACCTAGTCTGATGAACTTTCTCCTAGGACATAAATCTTAGCCTGATGAACTTTTCTCCTAAGATAACAAAAAAAGGGACCTAGTCTGATGAACTTTCTCCTAGGATCAAAATCTTAGTCTGGTGAATCTTTCTCCTAAGATAACAAAAAAGGGACCTAGTCTGATGAACGTTCTCCTAGGATCTAAATCTTAGTCTGATGGATATTTCTCTTAAGATGGAAAACCTAGTCTGATGAACCTTCTCCTAGGATAAATGTCTTAGTCTGATGAATCTTTCTCCTAAGATAACAAAAATAGTAACCTAGTCTGATAAACTTTCTCCCAGGATCTAAATCTTAGTCTGATGAATTGTTCTCCTAAGATAGACAACCTAGTCTGATGAATCTTCTCCTAGGATAAATGTCTTAGTCTGATGAATCTTTCTCCTAAGATAACAAAAAATAGTAACCTAGTCTGATAAACTTTCTCTCAGGATCTAAAATCTTAGTCTGATGAATCTTTCTCCTAAGATAGAAGACCTAGTCTGATGAATTTGCTAGTCAAATGTTCTTGGTTTTACTCACAGGAGACGTACATTCCAATCAAGTCTTTAGTTTTACTCTTATCATTGCATCAATAGCTTAGGTGATCTATATTTTGCTAATAACTCACAATCTTCCTAGTGCAAACTGGGGCAGAAAGTTTTCTTTGTTTTATGTCTATTCTGTTGAAGTCAGGCGCCCACCTGGAGAACAAGGGAATACGTTTCAAGATCATCAATCAGGAGCCCACCTGGAGAATAAGGGAATACATTTCAAGATTCGGCAGTCAGGAGCCCACCTGGAGAACGAGGGAATACTTTTCCAGCTCAGCAATCAGGAGCCCACCTGGAGAACAAGGGAATGCATTTCAAGTTTCAGCAATCACGCGCCCACCTGGAGAACAAGGGAAGTACAATCCAAATTTTAGCTTTTAATTTTTAATATTTGATAACATGATGTGCCCAGCCACCAAACTGGGGCAGAAAATTTTCTTTGTTTGTTTATTGTGTTGCAGTCAGGAGCCCACCTGGAGAACAAGGGAATACTTTTCAAGCGTTGCAGTTAGGAGCCCACCTGGAGAACAAGGGAATACCTTTCAAGTGTCAGCAATCAGGAGCCCACCTGGAGAATAGAGGCACATATTTCAAGCTTCAGCAGTCAAGCATCACTCGGAGGAATGACAAAACATCTCCGATCACAATGCAAGGCAACAACGCAAGAATTCCAGTGGAAGAATACAAGTTCAAGGCAACACAAGAGCAAGTTTGAAGACATAGATAGGACCCTTTTGTAATTCATAGATCATAGCTTAGGCTAGCTTCTTTTTATTTTAACACGGTGTAATAAGGAAGTCAGCGAGCAGTAGCAGCAGCAACGGCTGTGAAATCACAGCTCCTGGTAGTCCTAGCTACCAAACCTTCCCGAACTACACTGACCTGATTCCTTTTTAGCCAAGGATATGTAGGCAACTTCCGAAGCAGGGCGCGGTCAAACTTTTCAAAAATGCTTCACAAGGAATATTCAAACGGGCAAAAATCGCTCGTTTCCGCTCACTTATCTTTGCGCGAAAACTCTTCGTGTTTCCGGGCAAAGAGGGGCAGCTGTGAGCACGTGATTTTTGCCCTAAGTGAATGACTCCCAAAAATTCAAAATTTCTTTATTATTTTACAATTTTGTGAATTCTGTGTTATTTTCCGTTAATTGTTTGCATTTTTATTTGTGCATTTTAATTCATATGAAAGATATAAAAAATACGCCTGACATTTGCATTTAGGATCTAATTTCATATTTTAGGATTAATTAGTGGTTAAGTTGTTTTTAGAACATTATATGAAGAAAATAACAAAAATAGTCCATTTTTCATTTCTAATTGATAATTGTTGAATTTGTCACGAAATAGATTTTTAAACAATTTTAGGAATTAATTAGCTTAATTTTGGATATAAATTAGCTTTTATTTTAATTTTTTGCATTTTAATAAAATCAGGAAAAATACAAAATGAAATACAAAAAATAAAAGAAATAAAAAGTGAAAACAAAGCAATTAAAAGAGGGCTGTTTATATGAGATATCAATTTGGGCATGTTATTTAATTTTGTCCTAGCCCAAACCACAATTCCCCGGCCCAAAACCCTTAACCATTTCCACCCGCCCAAGCCCAAATCCTGTCCAAACCCGGCTTGCCTTTTGCTGTACCAATACGACGCCGTTTGGTTAATATTAGATCTGGACCGTCGAGGTTACCAGATCTGACGGTCCAGAAGCCCGAACCCCTTAATATTTAACTGTCCTAAAGACCCCCCCCCCCCGTCTCGTCTCCCTCTTTCACCATCTTCAGAGAACTGATCTCTAAACCCTAGCGCCGCCCCAAAATTCCTCACCTTTTCCGGTGGCGGCGCCGGTCTCTATTTCCGCCCGAAATCACACCACCATACCTCCTCACTCTCCTCTCCCCAAATCCACCCTTAATATACTTCGAATCAGTACCAGGCGTCTCAAATACCGGATCGAAAATCCGGACAAACCTTCACCCGCTCCTAATAACCTCAAATTTACACCCTAGGTTCTTCCGTTCATCCTCTTTCCATACCCAGCGTTAATTTCCTTCAAACCACAACTGAACGGCTCGAATGTCGATTTAAGAATCTGCTGTAAAGCCTTAAGTCTTCAAAAGGGCCCCAAATTCACAGCTCGAGCCTTCTCAGACCTCCTCATGATGAATTTCAAGTTGAACTCCCT
>NW_017671769.1:15565-198895 GCF_001879085.1 Nicotiana attenuata
CTAAATTCCCAACACCATGGGGAGATTTAGCATACACGAGGAAGAACGGTCACGCCTCGAACCTCGGGAGGCGTGGTTGGCACCCGATGCCGCACTGGCCTGAGCGAAACACTCTGTAACTCATTCATTCCTTTTGTAACTATCATGGACCAACATGTCCACAACTCGTAATGTACAATTATACGTGAGAAAATACTGTATCACTGAACCATTTTTCATTAAAACATGAATACATATGTGCCGTCAAGGCCTCTGACATACTGTACAAAATGAACCTCTGTCTACAAAGCCTTTAAGATTATTTGACATCAAATGGGACAGGGTACCTGCCTACCCATAAGTCTGTAACAAAACACTGACGCGATGACTCATAGACTCGGCTACACTCCGAATGAGGTGGAGTCTTATCAATCCTTTGTTGAATGCCAATCTCGTCTACTATGAGGGCTCGTCAAACTAATTGTCTATACCTGCAAGCATGAATGCAGCGTCCCCAACAAAAGGACGTCAGTAAGAATAATGTACTGAGTATGTAAGGCATGTAAATCAGTACATAAAGGACATGGAAGAAACATGGAGTACAGGATTCAACCTGTAAGTTTGGATAGCTCTGTAAATCATGAAATACTTATAGTATCGTGCATATGCCTATGATTGTCATGTAATGCATAGGTCTGTACGTACATAACATTATAAAGCCTCTGAGGACATCCCATCATATCATCTCAGCCACTGTTGGCAAATTCATCATCATATACCAGCTGATCAGGTGGTGGTGTGTATATAACGTCGTAACCTTTTCCCATATATATATATATATATATATATATATATATATATATATATATACGCGTATATAACGTTATCTGGTCATGGGTCAATGCACATGTATAAATGAGTGAAATGCATGAAAAATACATAATAATCTCGATATTCCTTCCGGATAAACTTTTCCAACTACGTATTATTCTGAGACCCACGAACAGAAGATAATAATAATTCTCATGGGGAATCAAGAATATAGACACCCCTACTATTTTTATGAATAGAGTAACTTATAGAAAACTGTGTATTTGCTCGTTTCTTCAGTATAATTTGGACCATGTCAAAAGAAAGAAGGGAGGGCCTTAACATACCTGGAGTAGGGAAAACTCAGTATGAAACTTTGTTGAAGCAAAATCACGTTGCAGATTATTTCACATTGTATAGGATTCATGTGAAATCTTGTTTATGAATTTCATCCATACTTAGCAAGCTAATCAATATTATCCTACTTTAAATCCAATGTAAATCTTAGCATCTGATCTGACGCCTTGAAGAAGTAAATAGACAAGTCCAAGATTCTGAATCCATTATACTATGTCATACTTAATAAAATGATAAATCTTAGAAATTCCAATAAATTCTTGTACCCCTTTGGCTGAAATTCCTCAAGAAAGAAACCTTTTTTTCTTTTTTTCGGAGGTAAGAAAATGAAAGGAACACTTAAATTTAGATAATTTAATCAAGACTTACACCAAGAATAGGTGAAAACGTTAAAAGGGCAAAAAAAAAATGGGGTTGCTGATAGCAATAGTCATAGGTAATATTTTTGCATTGAACTTTAGGTGGCTTACACGTTTTAGCCACTAAGACATATGACTCATTAGTCATATGTTTTCATGGTGTACTACTGCCACGTTCATGCTTTGGATAATTGATTAAATTTTTGTCCGCTTATTAGTTAATCGGATAATGTTTCGTTATCCGGTCTATTACCCGCATAATTGAGAATTAATCCCACTTATTTAAAATACTACCCACTTTTCACATACCTTATACACCTTACTATCATGGTCATATGGTACCTTATATGACACTAGTCCATAAATACCGGGTATTTTTAGCTCGGGCCATATTTTATCCCACAATGCCAAACTTTGATAAAATTCATTTTCTTAGACTTGCTCCCCTTTTCACCTTCATGAATTTACTAATCACTTGTGAAATAGCATAATCCTTATAATCCCCAAATAATATTTTCCTTGGACTGATGTCAATTACCTTACGACAAATTCACCGTAAAATATTGTAGGGTGCAACATCGTTGCAGTATAATACTGCGGGATGTAATATTGACGTAATATTGCGGGGCGTAACAATGTGATAAATGGATGACAACTGTAGATAAAAAAGATGACAATATTATAGAATCTATAATCAAGTAAAGGAAAAGAGAAGAGGTGATAGGCCTTGAGACAACAAAAGAGTATAGGCCATAAAGTCATAACCTCATTTCGAGAAATAAGTTCGTGACTCCAATGCGACTACCAAAAGGAAAAGTTAGTCCTCAGAATAATACAAACAAGTATGGACTGGTGAATAAGATAAACTAAACATGAATTAGGACTAAGTGATTTGATAATAGTCGGCATCATGAGAATTTTAGAGATTGCGTTCTGACGATAATAGAATGGACGACAGAAGAATAACCCTTAAAGGTCATTCAGTAAGACGCTTCCCTAAAGCAAGCAATGTGAGCAAAGTTAAGCTTAAGGGACTATGTGCCAGTTACACTAAGTGTCACCCTCGTGAGTAAGGAATTTTGTTATCCTTGGTGTAGAAGGATTACGGCAAGGCGAGTAAGGATCACCAATGATGTGAAAAGATGACAAAGATAAAGACGTAAAACATCTATAGGTAGATTGTCGTAGCTCTAAATCTTAGTACTTCCCTAAAGGGGGGTATATGGAGTGATGTGGCATGAAGTTAGAATTAAGTGGGTCTAGTAATTATGGAATGATAAAGGAAGAATGCGGTAAAAACGAAAAAGGAATGAGATTACACTTATTCTCCTACGTATATGCTATGATTCCATAACATTAAGCAACGACAACGCCAATGAAAGGAAGTAAGGGTTCCTGCTCAGGATGTTATTGATAAATAAAGAGTCAGCGCAAGATGTAAGTTAAGACAAAGGAAATAACCAAAGAAAGATTACGCGGATTATTGATATGAGAATGGACCAACGAGTAGTTAGTAGTTGATTCAGGAAGAGTCTAGTTATGTCTAGAGAAGAGGTTATAGTTAAATCAACAGATCATGCAAGATAAACATAATGAACCTCAACATGGGAAATTCAGTCTCACAAATATGAAATCGGAACCCTTGAGAAATATTCAGATAGGAGTTGGGGTAGTTAAAGGTATCGTATGAGTATTATGGAAATAAAAGAGAATGCCACTAGGAAGACAGTCAAAACTTCAATTCAGAAGCAACTGCATGAGCACAAGTACATAAAGGTATGTAACTACGAATATTTATAGGCGAGTAAGAACATCAAAATTTCTTCGGGTAAACAATATAACAAGCTCGCGACTTTACAAGAGTCAGAGGGTCCTCCCTAAGTACTACCATGAAAGACTAGCTGGGGAAATAAGGAAGAATTGTTCAACCTAAGCACAATGACCTAAAAAGGAAATGGTCTTATAACAATAGCCTCACAATGACATTGTATGAACTCCATAAGAAAGTGGCACCTATCGTGGCTAATAAACAGGAAGAAGAAAAGAATCAAAGGGTGATATTCAAGATCATATGGGTTGTATGGAATTCCAATATGTGTGGGCACTAAGATAAGCTAAGTATGCAAGCAACAAAGGGGCAGAGAGACCAGAAAAAGTAATAGCTTATGTTTAAAGAAAGCTGAGAAGGAGCGAAAGGAATTATTCAATCAATGATCAAGAGTTAGTTACGTTATGAATGCACTCAAGATTTCGGAGTATTATCCATGCAACATATATGTTGACAATCATACAACCGTTAAAAGACTCCGGTATAAGTTAAAAGAAGGAATTGAGTCCAGGTCATAGACAAAGGATTGAATCATTAGAAGATTGTATCATGGATATTCCATAGCGTCCATAAAAGGCTAAAATAATGACTAATGCCACGGGCCGCAGATTGGAAGATAGCTTAAGCATGCATAAAGGCTGATCAGAAGGAAGAGGAAACTAAAGAGTTACATCAACCAAGTAAATCAAGAGTCTTATTATTGGCCCCAGACAATTATAGAAATCGTGATTGAGAACATTGCAGGAACATCCTTAATATCATAGTTACAAGATAGATAGTAGAACAACCATATTCTATAAAGGCCCTACAATAGAGCCAGTTAGAAGAGTACCGGCCTCATAAAAAGTCAGTATGGAGCTACCACCAGATTGTGTATGCACTAGAGGTGTAAGTATTATAAGAGAGCTTCAAGTTATGGATGTGAATTATACCTATGTGGAAGGGAGGTCATGAAAAAGATAGAAGATATGATGTGAGACATTAAGATAAGTAAGGTAAATGTGGACAACATACGAGATACTCAAATGCAGAAGGTTGTGAAAAGTCCTTACTTCAGATAGAAGGCTAAAAGTGTAGGGATTCAATATCCGGGAATGATAGCGGCGTCGTCAGTGGCATATCTTCCAGCCTATGGTTTCTAGGTATCGAGAAACCTGATTACGAGAGTAAAGAAGAGTTAGAGATGATGTGATGTCTCGCAATGGTGTTCCAGAATGACACAAGGAAATCTATGGTGCAGGCAAGTTGAAGGAAAGGTTGCAAGCTAAAGTATGGTAAAGCGACAAGGTTTTAGGAAAGGAGTAAGGATAAGAAAGGGCGAGTGAGAAGGTGACGAGAATAGATAAGTACTCGAGATTAAGCCCATGAAAACAAGAGGAGATGCTGATTTCTCTAAGTTATGCAAAGCTTAATATAGCTTAAATGAACTCAACGGAGTCTATGACTAATGGCATTTAGAAGAGATGGAATACTGCCCTGGTAGTAGAATAAGGGTGTAATTGTGGTAGATAAAGGATGACGTTTAGGCCTTCGATTGAGTTATGATTTGAAGAAAAAAAAGGGGATTTCATGATTTGTACATGATTAGAATAACCCCCAAAGGATGAATCACGTTGGGATGCTATGAAATATGGTTATGGAAGTATAGTATCGCCCCCAGGTGGATCAGTCTAATCACTTCAGATATGAGATGTAAGCCCTAGTGACAATGTATTACATAAGAAGTTTTAAGTTATTAGTAGTAGATTGCAGATCAACATTGAGGTGAATCAACAATGGATGGATAAAAGTTACAAAGTATGGGATGAGATTAGGCAATCATGCTTAAGATAAACTATAATGAAGAAACATTAAAGGACTTAGATTTATACATATATGATAAGCAACGAGAGTAACCTGGAGTTTGGTAGCAGACCTCAGTAATAATAAATCGAAGTAAGAGTTATGGTACAATATGGCCTACTTAGATGTGGTAAAGCTAATGACGCCCAGAGGAACAACTTGCCATATTTTTATATATGTTCACAAAGTGAGGCCTAGAGATTGGCCAGGAGCTGGGGGAAAGAGGAGAGAAGCATCGCATAGGCGCACATGCAAAGTTAGAGCCGTACAGGCTGCATGATAGAAGGTAGCAACAGTTACAAGATTAGAAGGTTCCGAATACAAGTCGTTGTGTGAGAAAAAGGCTTAAAGGGGGGAGTGCCCTGGCCTCTGGATTTATTCAAAGAACATCTGCCTAAATGGAAAGGAGAATATTAAAGTATTTTCAAGATCTATGGGTTATGAGAATGATAAGTGCATCAATCAACATCCGAGGACGAATGTTCCAAAGGGGGGAATAATATAACGCCCCACAGTATTACGTCGATATTACGCCCCCATTATTATATTACGATGATGTTACGCCCTGCAGTATTATATTACGATGATGTTTCGCCCTGAAGTATTACATTACGATGATGTTACACTCCACAGTATCTTATTACAATGATGTTACACCATGTAGTATTATACGTGAAATTATCGTAGGATAATTGACCTCAGTTCAAGGGCAAGATTATTTTGAGATTATAAGTATTATTCTATTTCAAACAAGTGATGAGTAAATTCGTGAAGTTGAGAGGGTAAGCAAATCAAAGAAAATGAATTTCGTCGAACTAGTACCATACAAGGTACCACATGGCCATGATAGTAAGATGTGCAAAGTGTATTAAAAGTGAGTAGTATTTTAGGTAATTTGAGATAATTCTTAATTATGTGGATTATTGGTTAATGGTGGAATTAGCAAGTTAATAAAAATTAGTGGGTAATTAATTAATAATCTTGGATATGACCAAGCTAAGACCAATGTGGCAGCCCCCATTCCATGATTTGTGACTCATACATTAGGAATGAAAGGTGGCACATGTAAGTAGGTTGTGTGGCTCAGTCACTAGCATGTGGGGCCTACCCAAATATTAGAGATAACCTTTATAATTCCATTCTAATCTCATACGGAACATTTTCAACCAAACTTGCCATTTCATGTAACGTTAAATCCTAATCTCTCAAGGAGAGTTTCAGCCAAGCATATAGAAACCATACAATTCAAATCACTTCTAATCCAAGGAACATAGCAACGTTAATTCACTTTCCAAATAGCAACGTTGTTGCTAAGTTCATAAGGAAAGGGTTCGGCCAAAATTTTCTTGGCATAGCAATGTGGTTGCTTCGAGCTTTTCATACGACTTGTTCCGTGTTTTATCGCAATTAACGTGTGTTAGACGATTGTTAAGAGAATCTACTCAGGTATGTTAAGGCTATCCCTTCTTTCTTTTGGCATGATCTATACGACACAAATGAAACGAGCAAATACACAATTTCCATAAATGACTCTATTCATAGAAATACTAGAGATGCTTATATTCTTGATTGCCCATGTGTCATATTATTCTATCATCTGTTCATGGGTCTCAGAAAATATGTAAGTTGATAAAGTTTATTTCATGATAATAATCAGAGGTATAATAGTCTTATGACATTCCGAAAGGTTTTATTGATGTACTTTTCATGCATTGCATTCATTTATACATATACATTGGCCCATGATCAGATAACGTTATATACGCATATATATATATATATATGGGGGATAAGGGAAAAGGTTACGGTGTTATATACGTACCACCACCGGATCAGCTGGTATACATTGATGATTTGCCCATAATGATCGAGATGATGTGATGGGATGCCCTCTTAGGCTTGATGATGTTATGAATACATGTACCTATACACGACATGATATTCATACGTATATGCACGACACTATAAGTATTTCATGATTTACAGAGTTATCCAGACTTATAGGTTGAGTCATTTACTCCATGTTTCTTCCATGTCTTTTATATACTTATTTGTGTGCCTTACATACTCGGTACATTATTCATACTGACGTCCTTTGTTGGGGACGCCGCGTTTTATGCCCGCAGGTCCCGATAGATAGGTCGAGAGTCCTCCAAGTAGGTTATTAGCTTAGTGGAAGATGTTGGTGCGCTCCATTTGCTCCGGAGTTGTTTGTTTGGTCAGTATGATTTAGACGTGTATTGTTTAGTATGGCGGGACCCTGTCCCAACCTTTGTGATACCTATGTACTCTTATAGGCTTGTAGACATATGTCATGTATACGGATTGTATGGCATTTTCGGCCTATGGTTTGAGTTTACAAATGATCATGTTGGCCTTATAAGCTCGTATGTCACATGTATAAGATTTTATATCAGATTGGATCCACCTATATTGAGTATTCCCTTATGTTTATTCTGGTTGGCCTATGACGGCCGTTTGGCCCATTTGCCAATGAGAGTACGATAAGAAAAATATATATGTTGGTACTCAGTTGAGTAAGGTACCGGGTTCCCATTACGGCCCATAGGTTTGGGTCGTGACAGTCCTGATAGATGGGGGTTCGAGTCTCAATATTTGTCCATTGACTACTTTGAAGAGATTGGGTAAAGGTTTGCATGAAATACAAGCAGGAACTATGAATGTGAAAGCATTCGATGGGTCCCAAAGAGCCACAATTGGGGAGACCAACCTCTATTTGCAGATGGGCCCGACTTGGTTTTATGTTGAATTTCAAGTATTGGACATATCCGCCACATACAATATGCTGTTGGGACGACCGTGATACATGCTACTGGTGCTATAGCCTCTACTCTACACCAGGCCATGAAGTTCGAATGGAATCATCAGGAAGTAGTCATCCATGGGGGTGGAAGTAATCCTATTTATACCAATCAGACGGTTCCGGTTGTTGAGAAAGAAGGAAATTGGGTGGAGAGACGTACCATCACATTGAGCGTGTCAACACAATTGAGAAAGACAAATGGTGGAGTAACAAGATTGAAAGCATATTGTGATGGACAGGGTATGAACCCGGCAAGGGTCTCGGCAAGAATCTCCAGGGATTACCAAGCCGGTATAGTTAAAGCGTCATGGTACGACTTTTGGACTTGGATATCAGTACACCTGGCAGGAGTATAATGATTGGTAGATGTCATGGCGTGGTTATTATTACCCTCTTGAACAGCCAATACCACATTTGCACCAGCCATTTCAACAAACTGACATGATATGGGGATCTGAAGAAGATGAAGCTTTAGCTGGCCTAAGGAACTTATTTCTGGATGATGAAGATGTGGATTGCAGTGAAATAGTTGAGGAGGAGGAGGAGGAGGAGGAAGAAGACCTTACTATTCAGACCGTGGGAAAAGGAGTTGTTCTCAAGAACTGGACTGCCGCACCGTCCTGGGCACGTCTAGTTCCTGGGTAGCCTTGCAATTAGCACAATCTATTTCAAAGCAATTTTAAGCATTTAAGACATTTTCAATATTTTGTTTTGAACGTATCTTGTTTTGAAATAATTGCTCGAGTCATCGAGCCGTACTCGTTTTAATGTTTTCAAGATTTATTTAATGCATTGCTATTTTAGTATTCATTATTATCCTTTACATTTCTCTAGAGTGTTATTATTACTTATCCTAATGAACCTACGACTGTGACATGTAATGAGACAACGCAACATAAGGATAGTGATTCAGAGAAAATAGAAGAAGAAGATATAATCCCCGAAGAAATTGTCATAGAAGTGGAAACTTTTGAGAACAAGCCTAAGTCTAATCTGGATGAAACCGAGATAATCAATTTGGGAGATACTGAAACAAACAAAGAAACTCGCATAAGCATTCACCTGTCACCATCAGAGAAAAAAGAGTACACCCGTTTTCTGAAAGATTGTGAATATTTTTGCATGGTCTTATGATGATATGATTGGTTTGACCACGTCTATAGTGGCTCATAAACTACCGATGTGTCCGCCTGTAAAGTAAAAGCTCACAAAGTTCAAATCGGATATGAGTCTAAAAATCAAAGAGGAAGTCACCAAGCATATCAAAGCTAAAGTTCTCAGAGTGGTTGAATATCCTACCTGGTTGGCTAACATCGTGCCAGTTCCAGAAAGATGGGAAGGTCAGGGTATGTATCGGCAATCGGGAGTTAAACAGAGCAAGTCCCAAAGATGATTTTCCATTACCCAATATACACATTGATCGACAATTGTACCAAGCATGAACTCCAATCCTTTGTGGATTGCTTCATGGGATATCATCAGATCTGTGTGGATGAAGAAGATGCCGAGAAGACAGCCTTAATTACACCATGGGGAGTGTATTGCTATAAAATGATGCCATTTGGTCTAAAGAATGCTAGGTCCACTTATATGAGAGCCATGACGACCATTTTCCATGGCATGATACACAAGGAGATAGAAGTATATGTGGATGACGTCATCATCAAATCCAAGAAGGGTACAGATCACATAGCAGACTTGAGGAAATTCTTTGATCGACTTCGAAGGTATAATTTGAAACTAAATCCTGCAAAATGTGCCTCTGGAGTCCCTACTGGAAAGTTGTTAGGATTCATCGTCAGCCGCCAAGGATTGAGCTAGACCCTCCAGGATTTGCCACCGCCAAAGAACAAGAAAGATGTGATGAGCTTCTTGGGGCGTCTCAATTACATCAGCCGCTTCATAGCACAATCAACCGTTATCTGTGAGCCGATTTTCAAAATGTTAAAGAAGGATACCACAACAAGTTGGACTGGAGACTGCCAGAAAGCCTTTGACAAAATCAAGGAATATTTGTCCACACCACCAGTCCTGGTCCCACTAGAACCTAGAAGACCTCTGCTACTCTATTTATCCGTACTAGATGGGTATTTCGGTTGTGTCTTGGGACAACACGACGAGACGGAAGAAAATAGCAGGCCATATACTATCTGAGTAAGAAGTTCACACCCTATGAAGCGCGGTATTCTTTGTTGGAACGCACCTGTTGTGGCCTGACGTGGTTAGCTCAGAAATTAAGGCACTACTTCTGTGCCTACACTGCATATCTCATATCAAGGATGGATTCTCTGAAATACATTTTCCAGAAACCCATATTGTCTATGTAACTCAGAAGGCGGTCAAGGGACAAGCATTAGCAAATCACTTGCAGAAAATCCTACCACTGAAAATGTATTTTCCCGATGAAGAAGAATCATTTGTAGGAGAGGATATCGCCGAAACATTCAAATTTTGGAGGATATGCTCCGAGCATGTGTTATTGACTTTGGGGGTTCTTAGGATCAATTCTTGCCATTAGCAGAGTTTGCCTATAACAGCATCTACTAGTCGAGCATTCAAATGGCTCCCTATGAGGCACTATATAGTAGGCGGTGTCGGTCTCCGGTTGGCTGGTTTGAGCCGGAAGAGGCTCGATTGTTGGGTACATATTTAGTTCAGGATGCCTTGGATAAGGTAAAGATCATTCAGGATAGGCTTCATACCGCTCAGTCCAGGTAGAGGAGTTATGCCGACCGCAAGGTTCGTGATGTGGCATTCATGGTCGGAGAGCGAGTATTACTCCGGGTGTCACCCATGAAGGGCGTGATGAGATTTGGGAAGAAGGGAAAGCTAAGCCCTAGGTTCATTGGTCCTTTTGAGATTCTTGATCGAGTGGGAGAGATGGCTTACAGACTTGCGTTGCCGCCGAGCTTATCAGCTGTGCACCCAGTGTTTCATGTGTCCATGCTTCGGAAGTATCACGACGATCCATCCCACGTGTTAGATTTCAGCACTGTCCAATTGGACAAGGGCTTGACCTATGAGGAGGAGCCGGTAGCTATTCTAGACCGGCAGGTTCGCCAGTTGAGGTCGAAAAAGCTCCCTTCGGTTCGTGTGCAGTGGAGAGGTCAGCCTGCCGAGGCAGCTACCTAGGAGTCTGAGTCCGACATGCGAAGCCGATATCCCCATCTTTTCCCTGACTCAGGTACTTTTTTTCTATGTCCGTTCGAGGACGAACGGTTGTTTTAGAGGTGGAGGATGTGATGACCCAAAAGGTCATCACTTGATTTACAAGTCAATTTTGTATTTCGAAGCCTTAAAAATCTCCTTTTACCTCACCTCGATTTGCATGCGCAGTTCGGGCGTATATCCGGAACGCTTTTATGTGAAAATTTGAAAAAATGCTAATTCTACCTTTAAAATTAAATTTAAGTTGACTTAGGTCAACATTTTGGGTAAACGGACCCGGACCTGTGATTTGATGGTCTCGGAGGGTCCATAGAAAATATGGGACTTGGGAGTATGCCCAGAATTGAATTTCGAGGACCCAAACCCGAGAAATAAATTTTTGAAGAAAATTATTTAACTGAAATTATAAGAGTTTTTGGAAATTTAAATGTGTTCGAATTTGATGATATCGGGCCCGTATTTTGGTTTCGGAGCCCGGTACAAGTCTTATATGGTATTAAAGTTGAGTCTGTAAAATTTGATAAGAAACGGACTTGATATGACGTGAATCGGACCCTCGGTTGTTAAATTTTAAACTTAAGAGTTCTTGAGATTTTTCTTTGATTTTAATGCTAAACTTGAAGTTCTAGGTGTTATTTTGGCGATTTGATCGCACGATTAAGTCTGTATGATGTTATTAGGGTTGTGTGCATGATTGGTTTGGAGCCCCGAGGGCTCGAGGCCACCGGATGTTTTTACATTTAGGAAAGTTGCAGGTTTTGCTGCTTCTGATGCACAGACATTTTGTGCATCGCGATCGTGTAGTAACTCTCGCGATCGCGAAAGAGAATTGGGCTGGGAGTGGAATTTTCCCTATGCGAACGCGAGACCCAGGTCGCGAACGCAGAGCATTGGGGGGTTTTCTCTATGCGAACGCGACCGGTCAACCGCGAACGCGTAGCTTTAGGAGGGGGCTGATCTGGGAACCTAGGGAGAACTACGCGAATGCGATCCCTCTATCGCGAACACGAAGGCAAGGTTGGGCTAAGCCTTCGCGAACGTGAAGCTTCTCCCCGATCGCATAAATCCACCACTGGTAGCTTTTCGCGAATGCGACAGTGCTCACGTGAACGCGACAGTGCTAACGCGATGAACACTGTCGCCCAGCTCTTTTAAACAATAGCAGAAACGAGAATAAGCCATATTTTCACATATCCTTCCCCAAAATCAGAACCTAGGCGATTTTTGAAGAGCAAAATCAAAATCAAATCATAGGTATGTGTTCCTAAACCCATCTCCTTCATTTTCCATCAACACCCCTTAGATTTCTAGGCCTAAATATTGTTCTTCCATGGTAGAATTAGGGATTTTGGGTAGAATTAGGGCTTTTTGAATAAGTGGAATTTAGACCTCATTTTGGGATAGAATTTCGAAACTAATTGCATATTCGGGCTCGTGGGTGAATGGGTGATCGGGTTTTGGTCCGAACCTCGGGTTTTGACCAAGTGGGCCCGGGGTCGATTTTTGACCTTTTGGGGAAAATGATAGAAAACTTATAATTAAGCATTGGGTATGAATTCTTTAGTATTTATTGATGTTGTTAAATTAATTTGGGCTAGCTACAAGTAAATTGGAGGTGAGTTCTAAAGGAAAAGCGGTGTTTGAGGCTTGAGTTGGTGGAAGTTCGAGGTAAGTATTTGGTCTAACCTTAGCTTGAGGGAATAGGTATTGTGCCTTATTTGCTATGTGCTAGTGTAGCGTACGATGTATAGGTGTGGTGACGAGTACCTATTTGTTGGTGTCAAGCATGCCCGTGAGTCTTAAATTGTGATCGTTGTGTTTCTTAATAAGTACTACAAATGCGTACATTGTTGATTCTCCGTGCTGAGCAAGACTTATGATTATCTTCGTGGTATTTGTTTATTGTTGATCATTGGCTCCAGTTGAAGTTCAATTGTGAAGTTAGTTGTTGGTACAAGTTTGGTTATAGATGATTCCCTTGCCGGGACGTATTTAATTCTTATTGTTGATTCCCTTGCTGGGATGTGTTTATTTTTGTTGTTGATTCCCTTGTCGAGACGTATTTAATTCTAATTGTTGATTCTCTTACCGGGATGTGTTTATTTTTGTTGTTGATTCCCTTGCCGGGATGTGTTATTGCTATTGTTTGGGTGAGGAAAGAGAGATAAAGCACGAAGGATGATGTTGTGCACATTCACATTCATGCATATGGTGAGGAAAGAGTGATAAAGCACGAAGGGTGATGCCGTGTACATTTTCATTGATATTGATACATATGGTGAGGAAGAGAGATAAAGCACGAAGGGTGATACCGTGCACATTTCTATAATATATATGGTGAGGAAGAGAGATAAAGCACGAAGGGTAATGCCGTGCACATTTTCATTACTTGATTGCATTGGTGAGAATTGAGTGTAAAAGCACGAAGGGTGATGTCATACACTTATTGCATGTGTGTTATGATTTCTTGCTGTTCTTCGGTTCAAATTCCTTAATTGCCTTATTCCACTATTGTTGTGATTCCTTATGTTGGTATTTTCCCCATAGCATGTTACCCCTCCCCCGTTACTTTTGAACTATTTCTATTACTGTTATTCTGCTAGATACTGTTTAACTGCAGGTTATTTGTCTGTTATGTCCTAGCCTCATCACTACTTCGCCGAGGTTAGGCTCGACACTTACTCAGTACATGGGGTAGGTTGTACTGATACTACACTCTGCACTCTGTTGTGCAGATCCCGGTACTGGAGCATACAGACCTTAGCTAGGGGTTGCTGCCTTCAGTCCATCAGGAGACCCGAGGTAGTCCTGCAGGCGTCCGTAGGCCTTGGCGTCCCCTTCCTATCTAGTTTTCTTCTGTTCTTTACTATTTCAGAGAAAGACATGTATTTACTTTGTTCGGACCCTATTTGTAGTATTCTTAGATAGTCCGTGAGATTGTGACACCAGTTCTGGGTAGTTTATGTTTATGGATTTGTATTGGTACTAGCTTAAGTGTTAAATTTCGTTCTTCCGCATTATTAATTCCGATGTATATAATATGCTAACTTGAAATTTCTAAGAGATTAAAAATGAAAAGGGTAAAGTAATCAGTATAGTTGGCTTGCCTAGCTTTCACTAGTAGGCGCCATCACGACTCCCGAGGGTGATAAATCCAGGTCGTGACACCTTTCTTTGCATGAGGCTAAGCATTGCCTCCCTAGTTGCATAAGGCTAAGCATTGCCTTCCATTGCATGAGGCTAAGCATTGCCTCCCTAATTGCATAAGGCTAAGCATTGCCTCCCTAGTTGCATAAGGCTACGCACTGCCTTCCATTGCATGAGGCTAAGCCCTGCCTCCTCAATTGCATAAGGCTAAGCATTGCCTTCCATTGCATGTGACTAAGCCCTGTCTCCTTCAATTGCATGAGAATAAGCATTGTCTCCTATTTTTGCATGAGGCTAAGCCCTGCCTCTTCAATTGCATAAGGTTAAGCATTGCCTTCCATTGCATGAGACTAAGCCCCGTCTCTTTTAATTGCATGAGACTAAGCATTGTCTCCTATTTTGCATGAGGCTAAGCCCTGCCTCCTCAACTGCATAATACTAAGCATTGCCTTTCCTTGCATGAGACTAAGCACTATCTCCTAATTGCATAAGACTAAGCACTGTCTCTTAATTGCATGAGACTAAGCATTGTCTCCCTTTATTGCATGAGGCTAAGCATTGACTCCCTTATTGCATGAGGCTATGCCCTGCCTCCTCAACCGCATAGGGCTAAGCTCTGCCTTTCCTTGCATAATACTGAATGCTATACTACTTGAATCTAGCACTATCTTTTGCTTTCTCGGGGCTAAGCCCTACCCTAATCTTATGTAAGACTAAGCTCTGTCTTGTTTCGCTTCTCATATGACCCAGCATCATGTCTTTTCATATCATGGGTTGAAACATCGCCATCTTGTCCAAAGGCATCATAGTCCGAAGGCATCATCCTCATATCCTGAAGACACCATGTCATGGCCTGAGGATCTCTTAATATTGCACACCATTGTTCAAAGACGTAATAGTTCAGAGGCACCATTTTCATGACCCGAGAACATCATTTTATGGCTTGTGAATCCCTTATCACGCGATTTATGGCCCAAGACATCATGGTCTAAGGACATCATCCTCATCGTCCAAACACAACTTTCATGGTCCAAAGGGAATTTGCATCATGTTTAAATTCTCGCAATAATCCCATATATTCTTGCATGCATCGCGTTTAAGTTTTGTAGGTAACCCGGGAGGTAACCGTCTTTTAACAGGAGCAATCTTCGCTCTGATTTCTATTTGATGCTCACATCTCGAAACTATCTCTAATACAGCTGACCACTGTCTGTTGCCCACTTCCACTTGACTACTACTTGCCATATATGACCCCCTAGTACTAGCTACTCTCCTATATTGCTTGCCTAAACATGGCACGCAAATCTCATCAAAATCGAACCAAAATCGGTTCAAATCCCAGATCTTTTTGCTATTCTGTCTATATTCATCCTATGTTCTACTGTGAGTACGAATATGTTTTTATTTTTGTTGATTCTTACTTACCCTAAAACTAGGGTTTTCAGGTCTCTTCAAATAGAACCAAAATGGGTTCGATTCTCTGATCTTGAGTGTTATTATGTCTATATTGCTATTCTTTTTCTTGTTTGTTGAACAATAACTAGTTACTTTCTAAACCTTCGCAGTGTTTTATTCTATTATGTTCTAATTAGCATGTATTCTGAAATTGCATGACTTAATGTATTCCCCTGACTCTCTTCATGTGTGATTCGGCCTATAATCGCTAGCCCTAATAATGTATTTGTATCTAACATAGGCAATCTGGACAATTCGGAGCATGTTTAGCTTAGTATCATTGATAACTTGAGTATTCTGCCTTGATTATATGGCCTAATCCCCGTTCACTGCCTGATTCTGATTTTCTAGTGATTAGTTGATATTATTAGTAGGCCCTAATCTGTTGAAAGCTTCACTCTGAGTGTGCAAATGTGCTTCTATAACTATGTCTGTCACTTCATGTGTTCTTGTTCTATCTGACTCTGTACCTCTAACAACCTGCTACCTTTGAACTAGTTCTTATTGACTGATGCCCTCCGTGATATCTGATTCTGTTTGTTTCATCAAGTATAAATTGAATTGTTTAATCCCTGTGGTTAGCATAATTTGATTCCTTTAGGTCTTGAACTTGTTGCATTGGTGATAACTGATTGTCTTGCTAGCCTAATGCTCCTTGTCTATTAACTTTGTAACCCCCCCCCCCCCTTTCTACCTACTAAATAAGCCAATTGGCTTGTGTAAATGACTGTTTTCTGGGTCTTTTGATCAATTATGGCTACTCGATGTGGGCTATTTTATGCAAATAAAGATTGTTTTCTAGGTTTAATTGGCTGTGATTTCTGAGCTGTGGTGAAACCTGTATGGATACGAAATTGAAGGCCTGGTTGGGCGGGGTACACGTTGGGCCTGTCTTAGGCCCACTATAGTTATTTTGTAACTTTGTAATTTATTTTATTTATTGGGTCTGTAATAATGTTGTAATAACAATTGGGGTGTTAGTAAAATTGGAAAAATGGGCCTATTCTAATATTTGCTTGAAAATGGTGAGAAATCCTGCCTATAGGTGTTTAATTCGTTCAGCATGTTCTACTCCTATCTGTTTGTTAGATAACCTGCCTATAAGACCTAAATGTTTAATTGGTTCAACATGTTCTGCGCCTAGGTATTTTGTTAGATATCATGCCTATAGGAAATAAAATGTCAATGACCATTCTTTAAATTTGCATAATTGCAGCATATTTATTAGATACTATGAGTATAGGATTATGTTCTTCTAATTTTCATCTAGAAATCATGCCTATAGGACTTCAATTGATCAATTTGCTGTTGTTATTGTACTGCTTGCCTAGAAATCATGCCGGCAGGAGCTAAGTATAAAAAAAATTAGTTTCAATCGATAATCATTAGAAATCATGCCTATAGGATATTACCACTCGCTTTAAAGTGTTAATATTGAACTTTCAAACACTGTTTCATTGCTTAACTCTGCCACTATTAGAAAGCATGCATGTAGGATTAAACTGAGTAATTCTGAAAATCTCCAATGGGTATCACTGCCAGTTACTGTGTAAATCACCTAAAGATCATGTCTATAGGTTTAATCACGTATAATTTGTAATTTCAATAATCAGCAGGCAATACCAGATTCCCCTAAATGGTATAGTTGTTTAGAAATCACATCTATAAGATGGCACCTTGCATTTGAAACTGCCTGCACGAGGTCACACAGAAACCATGTTTATAGGGCTTAATGGCTTTAATTTTGCTCAATTCTGAAACTATCTAATGCTTAATGTGATAATTTGTTCGCGTGCATTTGTTGTCTAATTGTGGAGGCTAAGTTGAGCCCATATATATATATATATATATATATATATATATATATATATATACCGAAAACCAATATCTAACACCAAGACCCGGAAACCCACGAATCACAAGCTAAGAGATACATAAGATGCTCTAACTCCAGAAATGTCTAACCAAAAGGAGAGAACTGAAGGGCTATACTATTACAGAAACATAGAAAGTGACTCCTCGGTCTGCGGACGCGGCTGATATACCTTGAAGTCACNTGGGGCTCAAGTTTAGATTTCAGTAATTTAGGATAGTAACTTGGGTAACAAGTTAAAAAATAAAGGACTGAATCTGAAAATAAATAGGGACTAAGAGTGTAAACAGAAATTGAGGACTGCAGTCATCTTTGCCTATAAAAGACATGACTAAGTGCCTTAATGGACAAGTTTGGAGCCTCAAAAATTCCCCCCCAAAAATCTCTTCAAGCTTCACAGATCTGAAATTCAAATTTCAAGCTTCACAGATCTGAAATTCAAATTTCAGATCAGAAATTCCTTTAGATCTTAGTTTCTTCAAAAAGAAAAACCATGTCTAACCAAAAGGAGAGAACTGAAGGGCTATACTATTACAGAAACATAGAAAGTGACTCCTCGGTCTGCGGACGCGGCTGATATACCTTGAAGTCACTACAGCAGCGCCTCGCCTCAAGGATGATAAGACAGAGTGAAAGTACCTGGATCTGCACATGGAAAACATGCGCAGAAGGGGCATGAGTACACCACAGCGGTACTCAGTAAGTGCCAAGCCTAACCTCGGTTAGGGAGTGACGAGGAAGGTCAGGGCCCTACTGAGATAAAAAAAATATAAGATATGACAGTATAAAATAAGCAGTACAGTTGAAAACTAATGATAAGAATTTAATACAGGAAAACAAGGAATTCAATAACTGAAACAGAGGCAAGCAATCACTAGGAAATAACTGGGGATCTCTCAGTATCCCGAGGATATCTTAGTACCCTCAATATATGCCAGGGATCTCTTGGTATCCCGAGGATCTCTCGGTATCCTCAATATATTCCAGGGATCTCTTGGTATCCCGAGGATCTCTTGGTATCCTCAATGTATGATAGGGATCTCTTGGTTTCCTGAGGATCTCTTGGTATCCTCAATGTATGATAGGGATCTCTTGGTATCCCGAGGATCTCTTGGTATCCCGAGGATCTCTTAGCATCCTCAATATACGTGCCAGGGATCTCTTGGTATCATGCACCTCATCCCAAATCATAAATACGTGCAGGTGATCTCCCGAGATGCCGTCCCGTAGTCCCAAATTAAAACACACAGAAACAACACAAGGATACTCAATTAAATGCTAAATACGTATCAAGTAAACAGTTAATTCTAGCCTAACATGCTTCACGTAATGCAATTAATGCAGTTTAAGCAAATAGGAAATTAAGTCAACTAAACATGTTTTTCTAAACTAACAACACGCTAATTTCACAAGTAGAATAAAAACAGGAAAAAGAAACTCAATTAAAATACTTAAAGTAAAACCGGGTTTTCAACAATTAGCTCAAGTACGCGCTCGTCACCTCACGTACAAGGCATTTCAATTATCAATATATCATATCCTAAGGGGAAGGTCCCCCACACAAGGTTAGACAAGCCACTTACCTCGAACCGGCTCAATAATCAACCTGAAACCACGTTCTTGCCACGAGTACTCGACTCCAAATGGCCCAAATCTATTAAATTGAATGGAAAATTGTAAATAATACCTCAAGTAACTGATGCCACAATTAAATTCTAAGCTAATACGCAAAATCAGGTAAAATAACCAAAATTCCCCTCAGGCTCACGTTTCAGGATCGGGTAAAATTTACATTTTCGGAGTTCTCATACTCTCACGAGTCTATGCATAACAAGAACACTAAAATCGAAGTTCAATTGACCCCTCAAATTCTCATTTAAAGTCTCTTAAATCCCAAGCCCTAATTCTTCAATTGTTGTTCTAGATTCCATGATTTACTAGGTAGATTTCACATTAGAAACGAGTTTTAAGATCAAGAATCTTACCTCCAAGCGTTTCCCCTCGAATCCTTCTTCTTTCCCCTTCAAAGAGCTCCAAAAACGATTAGCAATGGTGAAAATAAACCCCCAAGTCGCGGAACCTCTTTTAAAATAATGCCCAGTAGCTTCCGCATCTGCGATCCTGGGACCACATCTGCGGTCCCGCTTCTGCGGAACAAATGTCGCATTTGCGGTCCCGCTTCTGCGGAAAATATACCGCATCTCCGATTTCTGAAGGAATAGCCAAAACCCGCTTCTGCAATCCTCTATGCCGCTTCTGCGGTTCCCAAACCGCAGATGCAAAAATACCAGAAGAAAAGCTGCTGCACAACTTCAACTCCAAAATTTCCTCCGTTAACCATCCGAATTCATCCCGAGGCCCCCGGGACCTCAACCAAAGGCATCAACATATCTTAAAACCTTATTCAAACTTGTACCAATCTTCAAAACACTTCAAACAACATCAAAACAACCAAAACACACCGGATTCAAGCCTACGTTTCAAAAATCATCCGAATTCCGCTTTTGATCAAAAACCCAATCAAACCACGTCCGAATGACCTGAAAATTTGCACACACATCCCAAATATCATAATGGAACTATTACAACTCTCGGAATTTCATTCCGACCCTTGGATCAAAATCTCGCTATCGAACCGGAAACTTCAAAATTTCAACCTTCGGCATTTCAAGCCTAAATTAGCTACGGACCTCCAAAAAACAATCTGGGCACGCTCCTAACCCCGAAAGCACCCAATGGAGCTAACAGAACGATCAGATTTCCATTTCGAGGCCGTCTTTATATTGTTTCGAATACGGTCAACTTTCCAACACTTAAGCTCTCATTTAGGGACTAAGTGTCCCAAAACTCTCCAAAATTAAAAACCGAACATCCCGCGAATCACATTAACAGAAATAAACTTGGGGAAAGCAGTTAATAGAGGATCAGGGCGTAAATTCCTAAGACGACCGGCCGGGTCGTCACATCCTCATACACTTAAACATTCGTTTGTCCTCGAACGAGCATAGAGACATACCTGAAGTAGTGAAAAGATGAGGGTAACGGCTGTGCATATCCTGCTCGGTCTCCCAGGTCGCCTTCTCGACCGGCTGACCCCGCCACTGAACCTTCACTGATGCAATCTTCTTTGACCTCAGCTTTCCAACCTGCCTGTCCAATATTGCCACTGGCTCCTCAACATAAGATAGATTCTTCTCCAACTGGACTAAACTGAAATCCAACACGTGCGACGGGTCACCGTGATACCTCCGGAGCATCGAAACATGAAATACCGGTTGAACTCCTCCCAGACTGGGAGGTAAGGCAAGCTCACAAGCAACCTCCCCAACTCGCCTCAATATCTCAAAAGGGCCAATAAATCTTGGACTCAACTTCCCTTTCTTCCCAAATCTCATGACGCCCTTCATAGGCGAAACCCAAAGTAGAACCCGCTCTCCAACCATATAGGAAACATCACACACCTTCCGGTTCGCATAGCTCTTCTGTCTGGACTGGGCTGCACGGAGTCTATCCTGAATCACCTTAACCTTCTCCAAAGCATCCTGAACTAAGTATGTGCCCAATAATCTAGCCTTACCCTGCTCGAACCAACCGATCAGAGATCTACACCGCCTACTATTTAAAGCCTCATATGGTGCCATCTGAATCCTGGGCTGATAGATATTGTTGTAAGCAAACTCTACCAATGGCAGGAACCGATACCATGATCCTCCAAACTCGATCACACACGCACGGAGCATATCCTCAAGAATCTAAATAGTGCACTCGGACTGCCCGTCCGTTTGAGGGTGAAATGTTGTACTCAACTATACCCGAGTACCCAACTCATGCTGAACGGCCCTCCAGGACCGTGATGTGAAATGAGTACCTCTATCCGAAATGATGGAAACTGGAATACCATGCAGACGAACGATCTCCCGGATATAAATCTACGCCAACTGCTCCGAAGAATAAGTAGTACACAGAGGAATGAAATGAGCGGACTTAGTCAGCCGATCCACAATCACCCAAACAGCGTCGAACTTTCTCTAAGTCCGCGGGAGCCCAACTACAAAGTCCATGGTGATCCGCTCCCACTTCCACTCAGGAATCTCTATCTGCTGAAGCAACTCACCCGGTCCCTGGTGCTCATACTTCACCTGCTCACTGTTGAGACACCGAGCTACGAATCCAACTATATCTTTCTTCATCCGCCTCCACCAATAGTGCTGCCTCAAATCCTGATACATCTTCGCGGCACCCGGATGGCTGAAATACCGTGAACTATGGGCCTCCTCTAGAATCAACTCCCGAAGCCCATCAACATTGGGTACACAAATTCGACCCTGCATCCTCAATACCCTATCATCACCAATAGTCACATCTCTGGCATCACCGTGCTGAACCCTATCCTTGAGGACAAGTAATGAGTGTGAGCACGTGATTTTTGCCCTATGTGAAAATTATTCCCAAAATTCAAACAAATGATCTCTTTCATTATTTTTGCAACTTTGTGAATTTTGTGTTAATTGTTTGCACTTTATTTGTGCATTTTAATCGGTGAAAAAATACAAAAAAAATACTTGGCATTTGCATTTAAAATTTAATTTCACATTTTAGATTAGTAATTAAGTTGTTTTAGAATAAAATACAAAGAAAATAACAAAAGTGGTCCTTTTTGCATTTTAGTGTCTTAGTTGGCATTTAAATTAGGATTTAGTGTATGGAAATTAGGAAATCTAATTTTAATTTGGTTTTAAGTTTTAGTTTAGCATTTTAATAAAATCAGAAAATATAAAAATACAAATTGAAATACAAAGAATTAAATAAAAGAAACAAAAAAAGGGAAACAAAAGAAAAATTACAAAAGGTTGGTCTTAATAAGAGACCAAAATTGGGCTCATTTCAATTTAACCAAACCTCAGCCCAAATAAAAAATCAAACGGACCCAGCCCAACCCATTTCCCTGACCCAGTCCGGTTCAACGACTCCCCGAAACGACGCCGTTTTGGCGTTGATCAATCCTAGCCCTTCATCCCCTTTAATCTAACGGCCCTGGTGCCATCTCATTATTAGTTAAAATGGTCTGAAAATAATCCTAACCCTAGAGACATCTGCTTCTTCCTCGTACTCACCCCTGTAACGCCACCAGCGCCGCCGCCGGAGAAAATGTCACTTTCTCCGATGGCTCCCAGATTCACACCCCTATACCGCCTTGACGTCCTCGTCACGAATATGCCATTATCCTCTTTCGAATCCCACTGGAGGCCGTCGAATAATTGAAAGTATTGTCGCCGTCTCCGCCGTCCGCGGCGGCGACATCGCCAAAATCGGTCCAAATTTACACCACCAAATATCTCCTCATCACCAATCCATAAATAATCCTCCTCAAATCATGACCGAGCCCCTCGAATTTAAAATCCAAATTTCGGTCAAAAACCCTAATTCATCCCATCGATTTCAGATAACACACCAGGGTCTCTTTTCTTCCCTCATGAGGAATTCGACGTCATTGGCCCTCGAACCTCATTGAAGTCAGTCGAATGTTGAATCTAAAATTGGCTAGTGAGTTTCTTAGTTTATTTTTGTATTTTTTTTTCTTCCATGTTGCTTTGTGTTATTAATGGATTAGGATTCAATGTTAGCTATCTAGGTTTAGTAACTGAAGTTGTTCTTATTTGGATTATTGTTCGAAGTTCTGCTAACTGTTAATTTTGTCATTAGTTAAGAATTAGTTCTGTTCATCGTTTAGTTTAGTTTACATTTTGATGATCCGTTTCTTCAATTTGATAATGTAAGTTCAGTGTTGATAAGTTCGATTCTCATTTTAGTTGATGAATCGTTTCACTTTGATTTAGTTGTCAAGAGTAGTTCATTAATATGTTTAATTGTTCTTTAATTGTATAAAGCTGTTTGAATTTATGATGGTCAATTGATTAGTTATTTTGATTCTTGATGGTAATTGGTAACTCAAAGTTCAGTAATTAGTCTGGGGTTAGGATTTGAGTTTGAACTTAGTGTTGGCTGATTAAACTTACAATATGATTGCTTAACTAGGGTCAGTCGACAAGGTTGGGTGGGTTAGTAACTTCAAGTTAATGAAAAGGATAATTTAGGGAGATTCACTTGGGGATTGAATTTAGAAGTTACTAGAAGCTCCTAGAAGAGGTGTTAGTTAAAAGTTCAGATTTGTAGTGTATTAACTTGTGACACAAGTTAGAAAACAAGGGACTAAATAAGTGAAATGAAACTGAGGGACTAATGTGCAAAAGAAAATCTGAGGTTGGCCCCATTGGTGCCTATAAAATGGCATGCCCTTTGCCTTGAATAACAAGTTTGGGAACCCCTGAAAAATTGCTACAAGTTTTGAGCTCTAAAAATTCCCCCAAAAGTGTGTTCTCCAGTTTTCAGATCTAAGATCTGAAATTGAAACTCCAAAAACCAAAAACAGTAGAAAATATCCAAAAATCCAAAAAAAAAGCTGTTACATTGATCATTTGTCAGATTTCAGCTCTTAACTCAACTAGTTAGCTCGTTTAGGATCAGAATTAGCTCAGATCTCTCTGTTTCTGTTCTATGCTCGAATTTTTCTTTTTTTAAAAAAGCATTTGGGAGTCGTTTGAGGTTTAATTGAGCCGATGCTGGGTGATTCTGTCTGCTGAGTATGATCTATGACTTCCTAGTTTGATTTCAAAGTAGACTTAAGGTGCTTTGGTTGGTTTTATTTCTTCCTGGGCTTTTGTGGTGCTATTTTGGGTTTCATTGCTGCTGGTTGTATTTGCTGCCTGTTGCTTGCTGCTGACTTCTTTCCTCCATTTCTATTCGATTGCCATGTACACTTCTTCGAATTACCTTGACGTAGCTTTGAATTGAAGTTGAAATGAGAGGTGTTCACCAGATTTGTGTTCGTCTGAATATTGTCTGCAGCTCATAATTGAATAGATGTTAGCTAATTATATGTAGTTGATGTTAGTTATTTGTTTAGCTAATCAGATTTGTTTTTTGTATTATATGAACAATAGATATATATATGGACTGTAACTAGGGACTGCTGAACTGTTATGATCATGTTAACATCCTGTTAGTTTGCTCATTAGAATTTGTTAAGTTGTTGGTTTGTTTCACCACAGCAATTAGTGCTAGAATTTGTTTTAACATTCATGCGTTTGATTCCAGATTAGGCAGTCAGATAGTGATGAAATTCAATCAAAATAGAAGCATCAGAATGTTTGAGTTTGTTTAAGCTTGGAAATAGTATACTTGTAATTACATGAAATCATGTACGCTTGGCAATTTTTTTTTTTAAAAAAAAAAAGGGTGACTGACTCATTTCGTTGATCCATTTCTAGGCTCGAATAAATATCATAATGGGAAATGTGTATAATTAGCTGGTTGTTGCTAATTTCAGAATAAGTTCCTTAGTTTGTCCAATTGCCCTTTGTTAAACCTGACTGATAACCTTGGGCCTAAAGGCTGTCTGTTGAAGCCCCATTTGAATTTAACCGTATTTTACTCTTACTGGGCTGAGTTTGAGTCCCAAGGGCATTGCTGGATTTTGAATGAAAGTCAAGGACTTAAATATAGTAGTGCTTGAACCATAATAAATAATTAGGGCCCTTTTAGAGACAACAGAAAATCATAGTTCACTTTAGGATTTACCTTTAAATAACGAGATGAGCCTCGCCAAACGAGACACATAAATTGCGGGGCCCTCGATAAATGTTTATACAAAATACTTAGACTTCGGGGTGGACCGTTTAGCGAATTCACGGCCCTCCCCAAAGATAATAACGCGTTAGTCACTTTAGGCGCGTTTTTGATAATTCTACCTTCCTAAACACGGGTGCACATTTATGTGACCCAAATCCCAATCTCAACGAAGTCGAAATGTGTTAACAATCACGGGTGCACTGGTGCGACGTGGTTTGAGGCGCATTTCCACGACGTTGCAATTCGTTTAAAAATCGAATAAATAAATAAAAGCGGTTTACTAATAAAAGCACATAAGCTAGAACGTATTTCGAAATCAGATAAAATCAAATACAGTTGAGCGACCGTGCTAGAACCACGGAACCCGGGAATGCCTAACACCTTCTCCCGGGTTAACAGAATTCCTTACCCGGATTTCTGGTTCGCTGACTGTTAACAGAGTCATAATTTCCTCGGTTCGGGATTCAACCGGTGACTTCGGACACCATTAATCTCCCAAGTGGCGACTCTGAATTTTAATAATAAATCCCATTCCGATTGTCCTTTAAGTGGAAAAACTCCTATACACCCTTTGCGGGGTGCAGTAAATAAAAAGGAGGTGTGACAATGAGGGTCATCTTATTGCCGCTCCCTGATACGATCAAATAAGGAAGACCGAGAAACCACGCAAGCTAGAACCCGACTGGGCTCCAAAAGATCCAATCTCACAACTGGCTGGCTAAGGCTTGAACATCCATCGCCATAGGCCTCTCTGATGCTGGTAAATAAGCCAAACTCCCCAAACTCTCTGCCCGGCGGCTCAAAGCATCGGCCACTACATTGTCCTTGCCCGGGTGATACAAAATAGTGATGTCATAATCCTTCAGCAACTCCAACCACCTCCTCTAGCGCAAATTTAGATCCTTTTGCTTGAACAAATGCTGCAAGCTCCGATGGTTAGTGTAATCCTCACAGGGAACCCCGTATAAATAATGGCGCCAAATCTTCAGGGCGCAAACAATGGCAGCAAACTCAAGGTCATGAAAAGGGTAGTTCTCCTCATATATCTTCAACTGTCTGGACGCGTAGGCAATCACCCTACCGTCCTGCATCAACACCGCTCCGAGGCCAATCCTCGAGGAATCACAATAGTCTGTATAAGATCCTGAACCTAAAGGTAATACCAACATTTGGGTTGTAGTCAGTGTTGTCTTGAGCTTCTGAAGCTCGCCTCACACTTCTCCGTCCACTGAAATGGAGCACCCTTCTGGGTCAATCTGGTCATAGGGGCTGCAATCGATGAAAACCCCTCCTCAAAACGACGGTAGCAGCCCGCCAAGCCAAGGAAACTGCGGATCTCTATAGTTGAGGATGGTCTGGGCCAACTCTGCATGGCCTCTATCTTCTTCGGATCCACCTGAATACCCTCACTCGATACCACATGACCTAAGAATGCCGAATCCAACCAAAACTCACATTTCGAGAATCAGAATATAACTTCATCTCTCTCAGAGTCTTGAGCACTGTCCTCAGGTGCTGCTCATGATCTTCCCGACTCCGGGAATACACCAAAATATCATCAATAAAGACAAATGACGAACGAGTCAAGATATGGCTGGAACACACTGTGCATCAAATGTATAAAGGTTGTTGGGCCATTGGTCAGCCCAAATGACATAACAAGGAACTCGTAATGATCATACCGAGTCCTGAAAGCAGTCTTCGAGATATCTGGTTCCCGAATCTTCAACTGATGGAACCTAAGCGCAAACTAATCTTAGAAATCACCTGTGCACCCTGAAGCTGGTCAAACAGATCAACAATACGAGGCAGGGGATAACGGTTCTTCACTGTAACCTTGTTCAACTGGCGATAATCAATACACATACGCATAGAACCATCCTTTTCTTCACAAACAAGGTAGGAGCACCCCAAGGTGATACACTGGCCGAATAAAACCCTTATTAAGCAATTCCTGTAATTGATCCTTCAATTCCTTCAACTTAGGAGGAGGCATACGATACAGAGGGATACAAATGGGCTGAGTGCCCGACAACAGGTCAATGCCAAAATCAATATCTCTATCAGGCAGCATGCCTAGAAGATCAGCTGGAAACACATCGGGAAAATCTCGTACTACTTGGACTGAATCAACTGAAGGGGTATCAATGCTGACATCTCTCACATAAGCTAAATACGTGTCATACCCCTTCTCAACCATACGCTGAGCCTTAAGGAAAGAAATAACTCTACTGGGAGTGTGATCTAAAGTACCCCTCCACTCAACATGCAGTATACCTAGCATGGCCAGTGTCACGGTCTTGGCGTGATAATCAAGAATAGCATAATGGGGCGACAACCAGTCCATCCCCAAGATAATGTCAAAATTTATTATGTTGAGTAACAACAAATCGGCACTGGTCTCAAAACCGCAAAGAGTAACCAAACACGACCGATAAACGCGATCCACAACAAGAGAATCTCCCACGGGAGTAGAAACATAAACAGGGGAACACAAAGAATCCCGAGGTACACCCAAATGAGGAGCAAAATAAGAAGACACATAAGAATAAGCGGAGCCTGGATCAAATAAAATCGATGCATCTCTATGACAACCCATGACAATACCTGTGATGATAGAATCGAAGGCAACAACCTCGATACGGGCAGGAAGGGCATAATATCTTGCCTGGCCTCCCCCTCTAGGGCGACCTCTACCTTCCCGACCTCCACCTCTAGCTGGCTGAGCAGGTGGGGTAGCAATTGGAGTTGTAACCATAGCCTAGGAACACTGCGGGGCACGCTGTGGTTGAGAAGTCCGTAGAGATGCACCCATCCCAAGTCTGGGGCAATCTATCACCATATGACGTGTGTTACCACACTCAAAACAAGCTCCGGGAGTATGTGGCAGTGGGAACCGTACGATACGGGTACTCTGAGACCCCTGAACACCTGAAACACTGTGTAAAATCTGAGATGCAAACTGAGTTGGCTGACCCACAAAACCTCTACCATGTCGTACTCTTCCTCCAAAATAAGGACCAGTGGGTATCTCCAGTCTATGAGGTCTCCATACTTCCATATGCTCTCTCTCCAGACCTCGTTTGTCCTCTCCTTACTGGACCCACCTGTCCTCTACTCGGCGAGAGGTCCTCACCACCCGCTGAACTGGACCACAAAATGAGAACTCGTTGCTCTGGAGTGGGGGTGTTGGAAGTCTGGGCCCCTCCCCCAATCTGTGAAGTAGTTGGTATAACCTGAATCAACTCCGCCTGAACCAATGTACCAAACATGCTCATTTACTGTGTTAAGGTCTCCTGAAGTGCTGGAGTAGTAGCAGCAGTAGGCGTATTCGGTGTCTGGGCTCTGGCTGGAACTACTGGTGGCTTCTCGGTGGCAGCTCGCGCGGATGCTCTGGCTGCTCCGCGTGCGCATCCTCGGCCTCTACCCCGGCCCTGACTTCTGGCGACTCTCGTAGAGGCGTGGGTGCCTGATCATCTCTAGTAGCACGTGTCCTCACCATCAGTGAGAGAATAGAAGAAAGAAGTTTAGAATTATGAAATCAAAAATCTCGCATGACAAGGAATTAAAATGAAGTGGAATTTTCCTAACGGTTACATAGCCTCTCGTAGATAAGTACAGACGTCTCTGTAACGATCAACGAGACTCTAATAAACCGGCTTATGATTCATGACTCCTATAAACCTAGAGCTCTGATACCAACTTGTCACGACCTGGTTCGCCCTCCGTGAACCATCGTGACGGCACCTAGTCTCTACGACTAGGTAAGCCTAAATTGCGAAGATAACCAAATTTGCGGAAGTAAAATAATTTAAAAGCAGGAATAAAACAATAAAAGTGTTTAAATGTGCCAATCAGCATACACCATATATATATATATATATATTGAAAACCAATATCAAACACCAAGACCCGAAAATCCACAAATCACAAGCTAAGAGATACATAAGAAGCTCTAACTTAAGAAATGTCTAACCAAAGGGGTAGAACTGAAGGGCTATACTATTACAGAAAGATAGAAAGGGACTCCTCGGTCTGCGGACGTGGCAGATATACCTCGAAGTCTTTACAGAAGCGCCTCGCCTCAAGGATAATAAGACAGAGTGAAAGTACCTGGATCAGCACATGGAAAACATGCACAGAAGGGGCATGAGTACACCACAATGGTACTCACTAAGTGCCAAGCCTAACCTCGGTCGGGTAGTGACGAGGAAGGTCAGGGCTCTACTGAGATAAAATAAAGAATATAAGATATGACAGTATAAGATAAGCAGTACAGTTGAAAACTAACGATAAGAATTTAATACAGGAAAACAAGGAATTCAATAACTGAAACAGAGGCAAGCAATCACAAGGAAATAACTGGGGATCTCTCAGTATCCCGAGGATCTCTTAGTACCCTCAGTATATGCCAGGGATCTCTTGGTATCCCGAGGATCTCTCGGTATCCTCAATATATGCCAAGGATCTCTTGGTATCCTTAATGTATGATAGGTATCTCTTGGTATCCCGAGGATCTCTTGGTATCATCAATGTATGATAGGGATCTCTTGGTATCCCGAGGATCTCTTAGTATCCTCAATGTATGATAGGGATCTCTTGGTATCCTCAATATACGTGCCAGGGATCTCTTGGAATCCCGCACCTCAGCCCAATCATAAATACGTGCAGGGGATCTCTCGAGATGTCGTCCCTTAGTCCCAAATTAAAACACATAGAAACAACACAAGGATACTTAATTAAATGCTAAATACGTATCAAGTAAACAGTTAATTCTAGCCTAACATGCTTCACGTAATGCAATTAAGGCAGTTTAAGCAAATAGGCAATTAAGTCAACTAAACATATTTTTCTAAACTAACAACAGGGTAATTTCACAAGTAGAATAAAAATAGGAAAAAGAAACTCAATTAAAATACATAAAGTAAAACCGGGTTTTCAAAAATTAGCTCAAGTACGCGCTCGGCACCTCATGTACAAGGCATTTCAATTATCAATATATCATATCCTAAGGGGAAGGTCCCCCACACATGGTTAGACAAGCCACTTACCTCGAACCGGCTCAATAATCAACCTGAAACCACGTTCCTGCCAAGAGTACTCAACTCCAAATGGCCCAAATCTATTCAATTCAATTGCATATATTAAATAACACCTCAAGTAATTGATTCCACAATTAAATTCTAAGCTAATACGCGAAATTAGGTAAAATAACCAAAATGCCCCTTAGGCTCACGTCTCGGGATCGGGTAAAATTTACATTTTCGGAATCCTCATACTCTCACGAGTCTATGCATAAAAATAACACTAAAATCGGAGTCCAATTGACCCCTCAAATTCTCATTTAAAGTCTCTTAAATCCCAAGCCCTAGTTCTTCAATTGTTGGTCTAGATTCCATGATTTACTAGGTAGATTTCACATTAGAAACGAGTTTTAAAACTAAGAATCTTACCTCCAAGCGTTTCCCTCGAATCCTTCTTCTATCCCCTTCAAAGAGCTCCAAAAACGATTAGAAATGGGTGAAATAAACCCCAAGTCGCGGAACCTCTTTTACAATAATGCCCAGCAATTTCCGCATCTGCGGTCCCGCTTCTGCGGAACAAATATCGCATATGCGGTCCTGCTTCTGCGAAAAATGTACCGCATCCGCTGTTTCTAAAGGAAAAGCAAAAATCCGCTTCTGCGGTCCTCTACGCCGCTTCTGCAGCTCCGCATCTGCAGTTCCCAAACCGCAAATGCGAAAATACCAGAAGAACAGCTGCTGCACAACTTCAACTCAAAAATTTCCTCCGTTAACCATCCGAATTCATCCCGAGGCCCCCAAGACCTCAATCAAAGGCATCAACATATCATAAAACCTTATTCAAACTTGTACCAATCTTCAAAACACTTCAAACAACATCAAAACAACCAAAACACATCAGATTCAAGCCTAAGTTTCAGAAATCTTTCGAATTCTGCTTTTGATCAAAAACCCAACCAAACCACGTCCGAATGACCTAAAATTTTGCACGCACATCCCAAATGACATAATGGAACTACTGCAACTCTCGAAATTCCATTCCGACCCTCGAATCAAAATCTCGCTATCGAACCGGAAACTTCAAAATTTCAACCTTCGGCATTTCAAGCCTAAATTAGCTACGGACCTCCAAAACACAATCCGGGCACGTTGCAAACCCTGAAAGCACCCAACGGAGCTAACGGAACCATCAGATTTCCATTCTGAGACCGTCTTTAAACTGCTCCGACTACGGTCAACTTTCGAACACTTAAGCTCTCATTTAGGGACTAAGTGTCCCAAAACTCTTCGAAATTAAAAACCGAACATCCTGGCAAATCACATTAACATAAATAAACTTGGGTAAAGCAGTTAATAGGGGATCGGGGCATAAATTCTTAAGACGACCGGCTGGGTCGTCACAACAAGTTTCTTGTGTATCCTTAAGGAATTTAATCCCCTCACAGCTACCCAAGGTTTCGGATTAATTCCTGCTAGGATAGAACGAAACAACTATTATGTTATAGCGGTACTTCAAATCATAGAACTTTTGCAAACTCAAATGGCAGAGCAAATCACACAAAATGCTTACGTTTTTTACTTTGAAAAACAATGCAGAAGATAGAGGGCAGAGATTTTCAGTTTTGGTGGTTGAAAAATGAGGTTGAGCTTCTCAATTTATAGCCAAAAAAGTTGAGTCCCAACAGGTTCAAAGGTTCCTGTTCGTTTGAAGAGGTATCTATTAGATAGAAATTATTTTAATTTCTGTTAAACGGAATGGACCGTTGGAAAATAATGCAGCGAATTTAATATTTTTCGTGCAAAAATATTAGGAAAGGAAATATTAAATGACGGAAATGGAAAATAAATTTGGTCCAAAAAATTATCAATCAATCACATCAATTGACCAAATCCAAATCCAAATCTGAATCTGAAGCCGAAGCCGAGTCGAGCGAGCGAGCGAGCGACGGCGACACGAGGTTTGCTCTGTTCTCAACTCCTTAAGAGCTACAAAAAATATTAAGAAATATTAAATGACAGAAATGGAAAATAAATTGTTCCCAAAAATTATCAATCAAATCAATTGACCGAAGTCGAAGCCGAGTCGAGCAAGCAACGAGGACGACGGCATGGGGTTTGCTCTCTTCTCAACTCTTTAAGAGCTAGAAGAAGTGCTTCTATATTCCTATCCAATGAGGGACAAAGTTCCTTTATAAGAGGGACTAATTAAAAATCTTATTTCCTTCTATTTCTTTTCCCACCATTTTCCATTCACACCTTTTTTGTTTTAATTAATAAAACTCAACAATCCCCCGCATGAATGGGGAATGGTTATCCGGAAAAAATATGCATGAAACAATTGTATGATTCGCAAGTAAGGATTAACCACATCTGGAAGAGTAGGTTTCCCTTTGAATATTCTGTAGTGAATATATGTCGGATATACTCGATTAATCGATAGATTTAATATCTTTGAACCGTCGAACTTTGGTGTATACCTAGACAACCATACGTCATAATTAATCATTAACCGTCTTTGGTTCTCATTGTTGTATTAGTTTCATCCATGAACACCGCCTGGTTTCATAAGTGCGTAGAGAACTGGCCTTACAACATTCTCCTTGAAGCGCCTTGCACTTCACACTTACATAGGTGATTCCTAAACGCGTTACCCCATAGATACATTATTTGATATACCCCGTATCAAATTTAAAAACCATTAAAAAGCCTTAACGCTTTATCCTTAGTACTGAACATTGTCTTCATCATGAGAATGGACCAAAATCTTATTTGATAATATTGAATCGTCATTAATGACTTTTTTTTATCTTCTTGAACCTAGATATTGGGATCGCTAGTCTTCTAGGTAGAGTTACCACCATAATGACTTATCCTCGGCCACAGTCACATTCCCTTTGATGACTTCTCAACCGCCTTTTTAGTTAGGCCTTTTTGTGAGCGGATCCGATACATTATCTTTTTAATTTACATGGTTAATTGTGATAATTCCAGTAGAGAGTAGTTGTCTAATGGTATTATGCCTACGCCATATGTGACGATATTTTCCGTTATACATAACGCTCCCAGCCCTCCCTATTGTCGTTTGACTATTGTAATATATGCATATAGGTGCCAAAGGTTTGGACCAAAATGAAATATCTTCCGAAAAATTCCAGAGCCATTCAGCTTCTTCATCGGCTACAAAAGTTATAAACTCAGACTCCATTGTAGAGCGGGCGATACATGTCTGTTTGGACGAATTCCAAGTCACTGCTCCTCCACAAATGATAAAAAATTATCCACTTGTGAATTTTGATTCTGTTGATCCGGTGATCCAATTTGCATCACTATATCCCTCAATAATTGCATGATAATTATTGTAATGCAATGCATAATCTTGGGTATATATTAAATACCCCAAAACTCATTTCATTGCTATCCAATGAGGTTGGTTGGGATTACTTGTATATCGACTAAGCTTACTTATCGCACAAGCTATATTAGGCCGTGTACAATTCATAATGTACATCAAACTTCCCAACACTCGAGCATATTCCAATTGAGACTTGCTTGGAACTTTATTCTTTACAAGAGTTTTAAATCAATTGGCGTTCTTGCAACTTTAAATTCCAAATATTTGAACTTTTCAAGTTCCATTTTAATATAATGAGATTGAGACAAAGCTAGACCTTGAGGAGCCTTAAGGATCTTAATTCCCAAAATTAAATCGACAACTCCTAAGTCTTCATATCAAATTTACTAGTAAGCATGCACTTAGTGGCATTTATGTTAGCAATGTCGTTACTCATTATCAACATATCATCCACATATAAACAAACAATGACTATTTGATTTAGAGTATTTTTAATGTAAACACATTTGCCACACTCATTGATCTTAAAATCATTTGACAACATTATTTGGTCAAATTTCGTATGCCATTATTTTGGTGCTTGTTTTAGTCCTTAATGTGACTTAACAAGTCGACACACCTTCTTTTCTTTTCGGGGAACTACGAATACTTCAGGCTGTTCCATATAAATTTCTTCTTCCAAATCTCCATTTAAGAAGACTGTCTTCACATCCATCTGATGGATTTGAAGGCCATACATGGCGGCTAACGCTATTAACACCCGGATAGATCTAATCCTTACTGCCGACGAGTATGTGTCAAAGTAATTAAGACCTTCTCGTTGGCTAAACCCTTTAACGACTAATCTTACCTTATATTTGTCAATAGTAGCGTCAGCTTTCATTTTCATTTTGAAAATCCACTTAAAACCCAAAGGTTTATTTCCTGGAGGAAAATCAACCAGTTCTCAAGTATGATTACTTAATATGGATTATATCTCACTATTAACTGCCTCTTTCCAATATTGTGCTTTCGAGGAAGACATTGCTTCTTTCAACGTCTGAGGCTCATTTTTCAACAAGAATGCCAGAAAATCTAATCCAAAAGAAGTAGTTGTCCTTTGACGTTTACTACGTCTAGGATTTTCCGCATTAAAAATATTTTCCTTTGATTCTTCCCGAGGTCTCTTAGATTTTTCACTAGATGACTCACATTCCTTTTATACGGATAAATATTCTCAAAGAATTTAGCATTATCTGATTCAATTACCGTATTAATATGAATTTTAGAATTTTTGGATTTATGAACCAGAAAATGATATATCTTTTACTATTTATTGCATATCTATGAAAATTCAATCAACGGTATTTAGTCCAATATTTACCCTTTTGGGTTTAGGGACTTTTACTTAAGCCAAATATCCCCACACTTTAAAATATTTTAAGTTGAGTTTCCTTCCTTTCAATTTTTTGTATGGAATGGATTTCTCTTTGCTATGGGAAACTCGATTGAGTATTCGATTAGCTGTAAGAATAGCTTCCCCCACAAGTTCTAAGATAAACCAAAACTTATTAACAAGGCATTCATGTGATGACCCGGCCGGTCGTCTTATGAATTAACGCCCCAATTCCTTATTAACTGCTTCCCCTAAGTTTATTTCTGCTATTTTGGTTTGCTAGGACATTCGGTTCTGAGTTTCGGAGAGTTTTGGGACACTTAGTCCCTAAATGAGAGCTTAAGTGTTGGAAAGTGGTCCATAGTCGGAACAGTGTGAAGACGACCTCGTAATGGAAATCTGATGGTTTTGTTAGCTCCGTTGGGTGATTTTGGGGTTGGGAGCGTATTCGGATTGTGTTTTGGAGGTCCGTAGCTAATTTAGGCTTGAAATGCCGAAGTTTGAATTTTGGAAGTTTCCGGTTCGATAGTGAGATTTTGATATGAGGGTCGGAATGGAATTCCAGAAGTTGCATTAGTTTTGTCATATCATTTGGGGTGTGTGTGAAAAATTTCAGGTCATTTGGACGAGGTTTGATAGACTTTTTGATCGAAAAGGTGTTTTCAGAGTTTTTGAAATTCTTAAGGTCGAATTCAATGAAAAGTAGGTGTCTTGATGTTTCTTATGGCGTTCCGAAGGTTGGAAAAGTTTGAATGATGTTATGGGATATGTTCGTAGGTTTGGTTGAGGTCCCGGGGACCTCGGGTGTGTTTCGGATGCTCAACGGGTCATTTTTAGAACTCAGAAATTGCAAAAAATATTGCGGCAGCCCAGTTCTGGTTTCCTTCTTCGCGTTCACGAGTGGGGTCTCGCGTTCGTGTAGAAGAACTGGGCTAGGGGGAGGATTGTGCTTCGCGTTCGCAAAGTCTATCCCACGTTCGCGAAGGTTTGTGAAGTAGAGCAGCTGTTATGTGCTTCGCGTTCGCGATGATGTCCCGCATTCGCGAAGGTAAGGGCTCTTTGATCATCGCGATCGTGTTATGGTCCATGCGTTCGCGTAAGGTCTGCCCGTGTATGCTACGCATTTGTGAAGTGGCCTCGCGTTCGAGAAAGAGGAATTTGGCCAACAGGACTTTTGTGCATCGCGTTCGCGAAGAAGAACGCGCCTGGGCAGATATAAGATTTTGAAATCGAGGGTTTAGCCATTTTTATCAAAACTTAAGCTTGGGAGCTCGGATTAAAGCGAGATTTTGAGGGGTTTTCAGAGATATCGATTGGGTAACAATTCTAAACTCCCTTTTGCTTGTAACCGATTAATCTAAACATAAATTCATCTTTTAATTTCGAAATTTGTCTGAAAATTGGGGGAAAGTTCTTAGACCTAGAAGTTGAGTTTTGATTAGGTTTTTGACATCCGATTTGAGAGATTTTTATATGGTTAGACTCGTGTGAGTGTGAGAATTCTGAAAATATAAATTTCACCCGATTCCGAGACGTTGGCTTGAGGGGCATTTTGGTTATTTTACCTAATTTTGCGTCTTAACTTTGAATTAAATCGTAGAATCAGTTGCTTGAGATGTTATTTACAATATGTAATCGAATTGAATAGATTTGGGCCATTTGGAGTCGGATACTCGTGGCAAAAGCGTAGTTTCTAGTTGATTTTTGAGCCGGTTCGAGGTAAGTGGCTTGTCTAACCTTGTGTGGGGGACCTTCCCCTTAGGATTGGTATATTTGATAACTGAATTGCCTTGTGCGTGAGGTGACGAGCGCGTACTTGTGCAAATTGTTGGAAATCCGATTTTTCTTAAAGTATTTATTAGCATGTTTCCTTTCGTTCTTTATTATACTTGCAATTTTAGCATGTTGTTAGTTAGAAAAGCATGTTTAGTTGACTTAAATTGCCTATTTGCTTAAATTGTCTTTATTACACTACGTGAAGCATGTTAGGCTAGAATTACTTGTTTCCTTGATATGAAATTTTATTTCCGAATATCTTCTTGTTGTTGCTGCGTATTTACATTGGGACTATGGATGTGTGATTCCGATAGCTCCCCCCCCCCCCCTGTTTGTTTACTTTGGGACTACGGGTTAGATTCCCGGTAGATCCCCCTGCACAGTTATACGGAACTATAGGAATGCACCCGGTAGATTCCCCCAGTACTGGGTATTTACATTTGGGACTACAGACCGGGGTTCCGGTAGATCCTCGCACATTGATAATTTGACTACGAGACGGTATCCCGGGAGATCCACTGGGCAGTTGATGAAAGGGACTACAGGACGGTATCCTGGGAGATCCTCGTTGTTACTCTTGGTATTGAGTTGTTCTTATTTTTTAGTTTACTCTGTTCTTTTGTATAATTGTTGTTGCCTTGTATAACCTGTCTCATTTCATTGCTATATTCATTTATATTGTCTATTTCACACTGTTGAAACTTTATATTATGTTTAACCTCAGTAGGGCCCTGACCTTCCTCGTCACTACCCGACCGAGGTTAGGCTTGGCGCTTACTGAGTACCGCTGGGTGTACTCATGCCCTTTCTGTGCATGTTTTTCATATGTAGATCCAGGTACCTCTGCACATGCTTACCATCCTTGAGGCAGGGAGCATTTTGGAGACTTCGAGGTACATCTTTCGCGTCCGCAGACCGAAGAGTCTCCTTCTTTACTCTATCTTGTAGTGTTATCTCTTCATTCATACCATTGTATGTAGACATTTTTGGAGATTAGAGCACTTTATTGTATTCCTTCTAGCTTGTGTTCCCGTGAGTTTCCGGGTTTTGGGATAATATTGTAGGTTTCAGTGATGTTGAGTTGTACATGTCGAGCGACATCTTATATACTGTTTTCTTCCAGTTGTTCAGTTTGATTATTATTTTCGCAAGTTAGTTATTTTCCGCATTGTTAGGCTTACCTAGTCGTAGAGACTAGGTGCCGTCACGACGTGTTCACGGAGGGCGAACTGGGGTCGTGAAAAGTTGGTATCAGAGTTCTAGGTTCATAGGAGTCACGGAACACAGGCCGGTTTATTAGAGTCTCGCTGATCGGTACAGAGACGTCTGTACTTATCTGCGAGAGGCTATGTAATTGTTAGGAAAATCTTCACTTCATTTAAACTTCTGTCTTCTATTCTCTCACAGATGGTGAGGACACGTGCTACTCAGGATGATCAGGCACCCGCGCCCCCTACTGCAGTCATCAGAGGCCGGGGCCGGGTAGAGGCCGAGGATGCGCATATGGTGCAGCGAGAGCACCTGCGCGAGCTGCCGCTGAGGTACCACCAGTAGATCCAGCCGGAGTCCAGGCACCTGACACGCCTACTGCTACTACTACTCCAGCACTTCAGGAGACTTTGGCAAAGTTCATGAGCATGTACACCACTTTGGCTCAGGCAGGGTTGCTTCCCCTTGCTGCAGCCACATCCCAGGCCGGGGGAGGAGCACAGAATCCCGCCGCCCGCACTCTTGAGCAGCGAGTCCATGCTGAGCAGGTCCCTGAGATTATTCCTGTACCGCCTACAGCGCCAGTTCAGCCCGATGGCATGGCAGCGGCTTCCGAGCAGGAGCAGTTGAGGCTTGAGAGGTTCAAGAGGTACAAGCCTCCTGAGTTCAGTGGTCTACCATCGGAGGATGCTCTGGGATTCCTTGATGAGTGTTATCGCATTCTCCGTACTATCGGTATTTCTGGATCGAGCGGGGTTTCCTTCACTACTTTTCAGCTTCGAGGAGCTGCCTATGATTGGTGGCGCACCTATGAGTTAGACAGTCCAGATGCGGCGCCTTCACTGACTTGGGCTCATTTTTCGGATCTGTTCCTGAGAAAGTATGTCCCTCAGAGTGTCAGGGATGCATGGCGCGCAGAGTATAAGCATTTGCGCCAGGGTGCTATGGCTGTTTCAGAGTATGCTGTCTGTTACACCAGTTTGGCTAGGCATGCACCAACCTTGGTTGCTACTGTTCGCGAGAGGGTTCGCCGGTTTATTGAGGGGATTATTCCTCCCATCAGATCTAGCATGGCTCGTGAGTTGGAGATGGACATTTCTTATCAGCAGGTGGTGAGCATTGCTAGGAGGATTGAGGGTATGCATGACAGGGAGAGAGAGGAGAGGGAGGCCAAGAGGTCTCGAGAGTCGGGCCATTTCTCAGGTGCCCGTACCCCAGCTTCAGGTCGACATGGTAGGGGTTATATGAGTCGCCCCGTTCATTCGGCTCTTCCTACAGCCAGCAGTGCTCCAGCTCCTCCTAGACCTCAGGAGCCTTACTATGCACCTCCGGTTTCTAGCGCGCCTCCTGCGCGGGGTGTTTTTCGAGGTCAGTCTAGCAGACTTGGCCCAAGCTAGTCATAGCCACCACGTCCTCCCGGTGCTTGTTTTGAGTGTGGTGACACATGCCATATGGTAAGAGATTGCCCCAGACTTGGGAGGGGTGAACCTTCACAGACTTCTCAGCCACCGCGTGCCCCGCGAAGTTCTCAGGCAATGATCACAACTCCAACTGCCACTCCATCTGCCCAGCAGCCAGCTAAGGGTGGAGGTCGGGGAGGTAGAGGTCGCCTTAGAGCGGGAGGTCAGGCCAGATACTATGCCATTCCTGCCCGTACTGAGGCTGTGCCTCCGATTCTGTCATCACAGGTATTATACTGGTTTGTCACAGAGATGCATCGGTTTTATTCGATCCTGGCTCCACTTATTCTTATGTGTCTTCTTATTTTGCTCCGCATTTGGGTGTACCCCGAGATTCTTTGAGTTCTCCTGTTTATGTTTCTACTCTTGTGGGAGATTCTCTTGTTGTGGACCGCGTTTATCGGTCGTGTTTGGTTACTATTTGTGGTTTTGAGACCAGAGCCGATTTATTGCTACTCAGCATGGTTGATTTTGACATTATTTAGGGCATGGACTGGTTGTTGCCCCATTATGCTATCCTTGATTGTCACGCCAAGACAGTGACGCTGGCTATGCCAGGTGTACCGCGTGTCGAGTGGAGTGATACTCTAGATCACACTCCCAGTAGAGTTATCTCTTTCCTTAAAGCTCAGTGTATGGTTGAGAAGGGGTGTGACGCATATTTAGCTTATGTGAGAGATGTCAGTATTGATACCCCTTTAGTTGATTCAGTCCCAGTAGTACGGGATTTTCCCGATGTGTTTCCAGCTGATCTTCCAGGCATGCCGCCTGATAGAGATATTGATTTTGGCATTGATCTATTGCCAGGCACTCAACCCATTTCTATCCCTATGTATCGTATGGCTCCTCCTGAGTTGAAGGAGTTGAAGGATCAGTTACAGGAATTGCTTGATAAGGGTTTTATTCGACCTAGTGTTTCACCGTGGGGTGCTCCTATCTTGTTTGTGAAGAAAAAGGATGGTTCTATGCGTATGTGTATCGATTATCGCCAGTTGAAAAAGGTTACAATGAAAAACCGTTATCCTTTGCCTCGTATTGATGATCTATTTGACCAGCTTCAGGGCGCACAAGTGTTTTCTAAGATTGTCTTGCGCTCAGGTTACCATCAGTTGAAGATTCGGGAGCCAGATATCCCGAAGACTGCTTTCAGGACTCGTTATGGTCATTATGAGTTTCTTGTTATGTCATTTGGGCTGACCAATGCCCCAGCAGCTTTTATGCATTTGATGCATAGTGTGTTCTGGCACTATCTTGACTCGTTCGTCATTGTTTTTATTGATGATATTCTGGTGTATTCCCGGAGTTGGGAAGATCATGAGCAGCACCTGAGGACCGTGCTTCAGACTCTGAGAGAGAAGAAGTAATATGCGAAGTTCTCGAAATGTGAGTTTTGGTTGGATACAGTGGCATTCTTAGGCCATGTGGTATCGAGTGAGGGTATTCGGGTGGATCCGAATAAGGTAGAGGACGTGCAGAGTTGGCCCAGACTATCCTCAGCTACAGAGATTCGCAGTTTCCTTGGCTTGGCAGGCTACTACCGTCGTTTTGTGGAGGGGTTTTCATCGATTGCAGCCCCTATGACTAGATTGACCCAAAAGGGTGCTCCATTTCAGTGGACAGAGAAGTGTAAAGCGAGCTTTCAGAAGCTCAAAACAGCTTTGACTACAGCCCCAGTGTTGATATTGCCTACTGGTTCGGGGTCTTATACAGTCTATTGTGATGCCTCGAGGGTTGGCCTAGGAGCAGTGTTGATGCAGGACGGTAGGGTGATTGCCTACGCGTCTAGACAGTTGAAGATATATGAGAAGAACTACCTTGTTCACGACCTTGAGTTAGCTGCCATTGTTCACGCCCTGAAGATTTGGCGCCATTATTTATACGGGGTTCCCTGTGAGATTTATACTAACCATCGGAGCCTGCAACATTTGTTCAAGCAAAAGGATCTAAATTTGCGCCAGAGGAGGTGGTTAGAGTTGCTGAAGGATTATGACATCACTATTTTGTATCACCCGGGCAAGGCCAATGTAGTGGCTGATGCCTTGAGTCGCCGGGCGGAGAGTTTGGGGAGTTTGGCATATTTACCAGCATCAGAGAGGCCTATGGCGATGGATGTTCAGGCTTTAGCTAGCCAGTTTGTGAGATTGGACCTTTCGAAGCCCGGTCGGGTTCTAGCTTGCGTGGTTTCTCGGTCTTCCTTATTTGATCGTTTTAGAGAGCGGCAGTATGATGAGCCTCATTTGCTTGTCCTCAAGGACAAGATTCAGCACAGTGATGCCAGAGATGTGACTATTGGAGATGATGGGGTATTGAGGATGCAGGGTCGAATTTGTGTGCCCAATGTTGATGGGCTTCGAGAGTTGATTTTAGAGGAGGCCCATAGTTCGCAGTATTCCATCCATCCGGGTGCCGCGAAGATGTATCAGGATTTGAGGCAGCACTATTGGTGGAGGCGGATGAAGAAAGATATAGTTGGATTTGTAGCTAGATGCCTCAACTGTCAGCAGGTGAAGTATGAGCACCAGAGACCGGGTGGGTTGCTTCAGCAGATAGAGATTCCGGAATGGAAGTGGGAGCGGATCACCATGGACTTTGTAGTTGGACTCCCACGGACTTTGAAGAAGTTTGATGCTATCTGGGTGATTGTGGATCGGCTGACCAAGTCAGCTCATTTCATTCCTGTGTGTACTACTTATTCTTCAGAGCGGTTGGCAGAGATTTATATCCGGGAGATCGTTCGTATGCATGGTATTCCAGTTTCTATTATTTCAAGCAGAGGTACTCAGTTCACATCACGGTTCTGGAGGGCCGTTCAGCAGAATTTGGGTACTCGTGTAGAGTTGAGCACAACATTTCACCCCAGACGGACGGACAATTCGAGCGCACTATTCAGATTTTTGAGGATATTCTCTGTGCGTGTGAGATTGAGTTTGGAGGGTCTTGGGATCAGTTCTTGCCATTGGCAGAGTTTGCTTACAACAACAGCTATCAGTCCAGCATTTAGATGGAACCGTATGAGGCTTTGTATGGTAGGCGGTGTAGATCTCCGGTGGGTTGGTTTGAGCCGGGTGAGGCTAGACTTTTGGGCACAGATTTGGTTCAGGATGCTTTGGAGAAGGTTAAGGTGATTCAGGATAGACTCTATACAGCCCAGTCCAGACAGAAGAGCTATGTGGACCGGAAGGTTCGTGATGTTTCTTATATGGTTGGAGAGCGGTTTCTGCTTCGGGTTTCGCCTATAAAGGGCGTTATGAGATTTGGGAAGAAGGGGAAGTTAAGTCTGAGGTTTATTGGCCCTTTTGAGATATTGAGACGTGTTGGGGAGGTTGCTTACGAGCTTGCCCTACCTCCCAGCTTGGCAGGGGTTCATCCGGTATTCCATGTTTCGATGCTCCGGAGGTATCACGGTGATCCGTCACACGTGTTGGGTTTCAGTTCAGTCTAGTTGGACAAGGATCTATCCTATGTTGAGGAGCCAGTGGCTATATTGGACAGACAGGTCAGAAAGTTGAGGTCAGCCGGTCGAGGAGGCGACCTGGGAGACCGAGCAGGATATGCGCAGCCGTTACCCTCATCTATTCACTACTTCAGGTATGTCTCTATGCTCATTCGAGGACGAACGGATGTTTAAGTGTAGGAGAATGTGACGACCTGGCCGGTCGTCTTAAGAATTAACGCCCCGATTACCAATTAACTGCTTCCCCCAAGTTTATTTCTGCTATTTTGGTCTGTCGGGACGTTCGGTTCTGAGTTTCGGAGAGTTTTGGGACACTTAGTCCCTAAATGAGAGCGTAAGTGTTGGAAAGTGGTTCGTAGTCGGAACAGTGTGAAGACGGCCTCGGAATGGAAATCTGATGGTTTCGTTAGCTCCGTTGGGAGATTTTGGGGTAAGGAGCGTATTCGAATTGTGTTTTGGAGGTTCGCAGCTAATTTAGGCTTGAAATGCCGAAGTTTGAATTTTGGAAGTTTTCGGTTCGATAGTGAGATTTTGATCCGAGTGTCCGAATGGAATTCCGGAAGTTGTCATGTCATTTGGGGTGTGTGTGTAAAATTTCAGGTCATTCGGACGAGGTTTGATAGACTTTTTGATCGAAAAGGTGTTTTTAGAGTTTTTGAAATTCTTAAGGTCGAATTCAATGAAAAGTAGGTGTCTTGATGTTGCTTATGGCATTCCGAAGGTTGGAACAAGTTTAAATGATGTTATGGGATATGTTCGTAGGTTTGGTTGAGGTCCCGGGGGCCTCGGGTGTGTTTCGGATGCTCAACAGGTCATTTTTAGAACTTAGAAATTGCAAAAAATATTGCAGCAGCCCAGTTCTGGTTTCTTTCTTCGCGTTCGCGAGTGGGGTCCTGCGTTCGCATAGAGGAACTGGGCTGGGGGGAGGATTGTGCTTCGCGTTTGCGAAGTCTATCCCGTGTTCGTGAAGGTTTGTGAAGTAGAGCAGCTGTTATGTGCTTCGCGTTCGCGATGATTTCCCGCGTTCGCGAAGGTAAGGGCTCATTGGTCATCGGGATCGCGTTATGGTCCATGCGTTCGCGTAACGTCTGCCCGTATAAGCTACGTGTTCGCGAAGTGGCCTCGCGTTCGCGAAAGAGGAATTTGGCCAACAGGACTTTTGTGCATCGCGTTCGCGATAGTAGCCTCGCGTTCGCGAAGAAGAACGCGCCTGGGCAGATATAAGATTTTAAAATCGAGGGTTAGCCATTTTTATCAAAACTTAAGCTTGGGACTCGGATTTGAGCGAGATTTTGAGGGATTTTCAGAGATATCGATTGGGTAACGATTCTAAACTCTTTTTTGCTTGTAACCCATTAATCTAAACATAAATTCATTGTTTAATTTCGAAATTTGTATGAAAATTGGGGGAAAGTTCTTAGGCCTAGAAGTTGAGTTTTGATTGGGTTTTTAACATCCGATTTGAGAGATTTTTATATGGTTAGACTCGTGTGAGTGTGAGGATTCTGAAAATATAAATTTCACCCGATTCCGAGACGTTGGCTAGAGAGGCGTTTAGGTTATTTTACCTAATTTCGCGTCTTAGCTTTGAATTAAATCGTAGAATCAGTTGCTTGGGATGTTATTTACATTATGTAATTGAATTGAATAGATTTGGGCTATTTGGAGTCGGATACTCGTGGCAAAAGCGTGGTTTCTAGTTGATTTTTGAGCCGGTTCGAGGTAAATGGCTTGTCTAACCTTGTGTGGGGGACCTTCCCCTTAGGATTGGTATATTTGATAACTAAATTGCCTTTTGCGTGAGGTGACGAGCGCGTACTTGTGCAACTTGTTGGAAATCCGATTTTTCTTAAAGTATTTATTAGCATGTTTCCTTTCCTGCTTTATTATACTTGCAATTTTAGCATGTTGTTAGTTTGAAAAGCATGTTTAGTTGACTTAAATTGCCTATTTGCTTAAATTGCCTTGATTGCACTACGTGAAGTATGTTAGGCTAGAATTACTTGTTTCCTTGATATGAAATTTCATTTCCGAATATCTTCTTGTTGTTGCTGCGTATTTACATTGGGAGTACGGATGTGGGATTCCGGTAGATCCCCCCCCCCCCCCCTTGTTTGTTTACTTTGTGACTACGGGTTAAATTCCCGGTAGATCCCCCTGCGCACTTATATGAAACTACGGGACTGCACCCGGTAGATTTTTCCAGTACTGGGTATTTACATTTGGGACTACGAACCGGGGTTCCGGTAGATCCCCGCGCATTGATAATTGGACTACGGGACGGTATCCGGGGAGATCCATGGACAATTGATGAAAGGGAATACATGACGGTATCCTGGGAGATCCTCGTTGTTACTATTGGTATTGAGCTGTTCTTATTTCCGAGTTTACTCTGTTCTTTTGTATAATTGTTGTTTCCTTGTATAACCTGTCTCATTTCACTGCTGTATTCATTTATATTGTCTATTTCACACTGTTGAAACTTTATATTATGTTTAACCTCAGTAGGGCCCTGACCTTCCTCGTCACTACCCGACTAAGGTTAGGCTTGACACTTATTGAGTATCGTTGTGGTGTACTCATGCCCTTTCTGCGCATGTTTTCATGTGCAGATCTAGGTACCTCTGCACAGGCTTACCATCCTTGAGGCAGGGAGCATTTTGGAGACTTCGAGGTACATCTGCCGCGTCCGCATACCGAAGAGTCTCCTTCTTTACTCTATCTTGTAGTGTTAGCTCTTCATCCGTACCATTATATGTAGACATTTCATGAGATTAGAGAACTTTACTGTATTCCTTCTAGCTTGTGTTCCCGTGAGTTTCCGGGTTTAGGGATAATATTGTAGGTTTCAGTGATGTTGAGTTGTATATGTCGAGCGGCATCTTATATACTGTTTTCTTCCAGTTGTTCAGTTTGATTATTATTTTCGCAAGTTAGTTATTTTCCGCATTGTTAGGCTTACCTAGTCGTAGAGACTAGGTGCCGTCATGACGTGTTCACGGAGGGCGAACTGGGGTCGTGACAATTCATCACCTCCTTTAACGTTCTATTCTTTCTTTCCGCAATTCATTAGATTGCGGTGAGTAAGGGGCAGTTGTTTGGTAAATAATGCCATATTCCAAATATATTTCTTCAAAAATAGATTCATATTTGTCACCCCTATCACTTATTATCATTTTGATCTTATTGTTTAGTTGCGTTTTAACTTCATTTTATTGCTTGAATGCATCAATTGCTTCATCTTACTAAGTAAGTAAATATAGCAATATTTAGTACTGTCATCAATTAAAGTTATGAAATACTTCTTCCTATCGCGAGATGGTATTGACTTCATGTCGCAAATATCTGTGTGAATTAAGTCTAAAGGATTTGAATTCCTTTCAACTGACTTATAAGGATGTTTAACATACTTTGATTCCACACATTTTGAGTTATTATATTCAAACTTAGGCAAAACTTTCAAATTAATCATTTTGCGCAAAGTTTTGAAGTTGACGTGACCTAAACGTTCATGCCATAAATTATTTGACTCAAGAAAATAAGAAGAAGCTGGAATTTTATTCATATTAGTGGAAATTACATTGAGTTTGAAAAGGCCTCAGTAAGGTAACATTTTCCTACATACATTTCATTCTTACTAATTAAAACCTTGTCGGAAACAAAAACACAATTAACGCCATTTTTGACTAGAAGTGTATCGAGACTAAATTCTTTCGCATTTCAGGAACATGAAGGACATCGTTTAGAATCACAATCTTGCTAGAAGTCATCTTCAAATCTATCTTGCCCATTCCTTCAATTTTTGCAGTAGCGAAATTTGCCATAAAAACTGTCTCGTCGGTACCAATGGGAGCATAAGAAGTAAAAAAACTCCTTGTTAGTACAAACATGACGAGTGGCCCCAGAATCAATCCACAATTCTCTAGGATTTCCGACCAGGTTGCATTCAGAAAGCATGGTACACAAGTCGTCTATTTTGTCATTCTTCTCAATTATGTTTGCTTGGCTTTTCTTCTTGTCCTTCTTTGGTGCTCGACAGTCAGCATCATTGTGTCCAACCTTTCCACAGTTGCAGCAATTATCTTTGAACTTTTTTTTTGCTTGGGTAATTCTTTAGTCCAAACGGCTCCTTTCTTCTTCTTTTTTCTCGTTGAAGCTTCCTCAACAATATTTATACCCATTATTGTTGAATTTTCACGCGACTTCTTTTCTGAAGCCTTGTTGCCCTTTTCAATCCTTACGCGAACAATAAGGTCTTCCAATGTCATCTCCTTACGCTTATATTTCAAGTGATTTTTAAAAAATTTCCACATTTGAGGCAACTTTTCAATAAATGCCACAACTCTTCATTTATGACCATACCTACGATCATAAATTTAGAATTAATAATATAATCAATATCTTTAATAAAAATATTGATTTGATTTATACATTCGGCAAGGAGGTCATGAACGATGACTTGCAGTTTTTGAACTTGAGTTATGACAGACTTACTGTCTACCATTTTAAAGTCCAAGAACTTTGCGGCAACAAACATTCTTAAGTCAATCATCTTCCATCTTGTACTTCTTTTCAAGAGTGTTCCACAACTCTTTTTTAAAGTTTCCATGACACTGTAAAAATTGTACAAGACATCTTCCAAATAGCTCAATATATAATTTTTGCACAAGAAGGCAGAATGATTCCATGCCTCCGTGACCACAAACTTCTCATTAGCTAGAGTTTCTTCTCTCAAGACTGGAACGCCCTCGCTAATGAAGCGCTGTAAACTGAATGTGGTCAGGTAAAAGAATATTTTCTGCTGCCATCGCTTGAAGTCCACGCCGAAAAATTTTTCGGATTTTTTTGTCGGTGCAGGCATTATGCGACTTAAAAACGTAGTAGCCATTACAGCAGTAGTCATCCCAACAGAACCATTTTGTTATTCCATACTTGTTGTCATTTTTCTGTAAAAGAAATTGACACAAAATAGAATTAATATCTCGGTGAATTTTTTATATCTTCAAACCGAATACAAAAAATCGAGAAAATCACAAGGATCTTAATCTCGGATTGAGTAGAAAGTCACAAAGACATTAATCTTAAACTGGAGTAGAAAATTCGAAGATTTTAATCTCCAAAACGGGAATAGAAAATCTCTAGGATATTAGTCTCCCAAACGAGAAAGTAAGATGAACATATAAATAAATATTAAATTCCTTAAGCTTGTTAGTATTCTGTATTCAAACAAGAAAATCAGAAGACATTAGTTTAAGAAAACAACTAACAGAAAATTCCGAGCCCACAAGTTTGTTGTGTGTCCTTAAGGAAGTTAATCCCCTCACAGTTGCCCAAGGTTTCGTATTGATTCCTCCCAGGATAGAACGGAATAACTATTCTGTGGTAGAGGCACTTCAAATCACAGAACTTCGGCGAACTCAAATGGCAGAGCAAATCACACAAAATGCTTAAGTTTTTTGCTTTGAAAAACAATGCAGAAGATAGAGGGGAGAAATTTTCAGTTTCGGTGATTGAAAAATGAGGCTGAGCCTCTCTATTTATAGCCAATAAAGTTGAGTCTCAATAGGTGTAAAGGTGCCTGTTCATTTGAAGAGGTATCTATTCGGCAGAAATTATTTGAATTTCTGCTAAACGAAATGGACCATTGGAAAATAATGCCGCAACTTTAATATTTTTTCGTGCAAAAATATTACGAAAGGAAATATTAAATGATGGAAATGGAAAATAAATTTGGTGCAAAAAATTATTAATCAAGCCAAAGCCAAAGTCGAGTTGAGCGACAACGACGGCGCATGTTTGCTCTCTTCTCAATTCTTTAAGAGCTAGAAGAAGTACTTCTATATATAAGCACAAGAATGTTCCTCATCCTATCCAATGAGGGACAAAGTTCCTTTTTAAGAGGGACTAAATCAAATTTTCATTTCACTCCATTTCTTTTCCCACCATTTTCCATTCACACCTTTTTTTGTTTTAATTAATAAAATCCAACACTTAATTGAGAAGGTGAGCCGTGGCATAACTGGAAAAGTTGTTGTCATGTGACCAGGAGGTTATGGTTTCGAGCCGTGGAAACAGTCTCTTGCAGAAATACAGGGTAAGGCTGCGTAAGGCTGTGTACAGTAGACCCTTGTGGTCTCGTCCTTTTTTGAACCCTGGTAAAGTTGATGTCATGTGACCAAGAGGTCACAGGTTCGAGTTGTGAAAATAGTCTCTTGCAGAAATGCAGGGTAAGGCTGCATACAATAGATCCTTGTGGATGGTCCAATCTTTTTTCAGACCCTGCATATAGCAGGAGCTTAGTGCACCGGGCTGCCCTATAATAGCTGAATTGAGCATTATCAATATTTGCTATAAAATTTATTAATTAGCGTGGTTAAAAGGCACCGAATTATTTTATAAAAATAAACGAATCCTTATTGGTAGCTAATTTTAAAGAGAAAGTTTCATCAAAAGATTAACTCTAAGAGGAAGTGGATGATGATCGAAGAGAGCGTGAAAAAAACTAGGGAAATAGAGAACGATGCACCAAAAAAGAAAAAGAAAAGAAAAGAAGAAGTAAGAAATAGAGAAGCTTTTACGGATGAGATAATGTGTAGCTAGAATTGTGGGATTACCCAAATTTTTGGAAGAAATTATATGGAATATATATTATCTTAACCATGATTAGAATCTTGTTGGAAATAACTAAATCTCATCCATTAATTTTAAATACTATGTGTCTTCTATTTTTGTTTAAAATGGAGAAAATGAAAAATGGAGAAGAGAGCCGAAAGCAGCAGCTAGAAAAATGACATATATCTACAATGATCTATAGATATCTCTAACGAAATTTGGTCGAGCCAAAAGAAAGCTATATCCTCATCTGAATTTTGTTCTTCCTATTTTCAGTTTTTCTTAAATAAACCAAAAGTTAGGCAACCTTTCAATACTCATAACTACTTTTCATTTTTTACTTTTGATCGCATCTCTTCTTTTTCGTTCAATGTGATGATCATTACTTACTCCTTAATTTACTGCAAAATACGCAATCTTTTTCCTACTAAGGCAACAAAAACCAAACTATTATACCAAAAAAGAACAAATACCGTAATCTTTAAGGCCTATAAATTCTACAAGTGCAAGCTACGCCAAAGTTTTTATATGAAAATAAAATTTGACAACTCTCCCCTCTCTTTGTATGATCTCCTGCTCCCATTACTACAACTATATCATGTTGATAGCTCCCTTTTATCATCTTCTCATCAAAGTTTTTACACATACTTCATTTCTCAGTATATATTAAAACTAGATATGTCAACAACTTCAACAATCACAACCACCACAAAAACCCCCACCATACCATACCACTGCTTCTAGCCCAAGTTAAAGTTATACTCAATATTCATCTCAATAATAATAGTAACACAATAGTTCCACTAATCAATATCTCATGAGTACCATTTCCTTTGGTTCAACAAAGGCTTTGAATTTTTTCTAGCTCATGGCAAACCAACAAGATTTGGCAGTTCATTTTCCACCCCAGATTATTGTGAGTTATTTGCCTTATAATTTTAGTGTCTTACATTTTGTCATTTTGTTTCGTTCTTGAACTTTTATGGTGCACACATTTTCTCAGAGTCAGCGGGATCTGTTCTTTGTATTTACGTATTTTTATTCTTTTTTCTCACACACACATGAAGGTTCGAATTAGACGCAATAGGTTCTCATTCTGGATCCTCCATTGCTTTTTCGTTTTTGTGTTGAGATGTTGTTGGTTTATGTTTCAGAGAAAGAAGAAAACTGGTGGACAACAAAAGAAAGAGGAACTTGAAAAAGAGGTATGGGTGTGATCATTCTGTGTACTTTTCTTAATTGATTTCTTTTGCATGGTACGTATTATTAAAAATATGACCAATTATTTACCAGTACTTGGCATATATAGGTGATGGTCATGTACCTTCGGCCTATATGCTCTTTTAGTAGGTTAGTCATACGTATGAATGTTGCTAAATTTGCAATTGGAATCCAAAGATATGCTCTTTATTTTCTTAGGATTACGAAGTCTATATAAGTAAAGCAATAAAAAGAGATTATCTACCATTATTACCATAAAGATTTTAAATATCAGACAATTGGAAACTATCTTATGTGCATTAAGTTTAATTCATGGAGATTTCAAGGATTTAGATCCCTTATTATTATTGTGTGTCCTGAAGGGGAGCCTTGACGTAACTGGTAAAGTTGTTGCCATGTGACCAGAAGGTCATGGGTTCGAGAGATGGAAACAGCCTCTTGTAATTAAAAATGCATGGTAAGACTGCGTACGATAAACCCTTGTGGTCTACCCTTCCCCGGACCCCGCGCATAGCGAGAGCTTAATATACGGGCTGTTCTTTTATTATTCTATGTCCTATTCTTTCTTACGGATTCCAAAAATAATCGTGATTTTTGTCTCCGGCTCTGGGAGAACTTTACTTATATATAGGTGACCTACAAATCTTTGATAATTTCCAGAAATACAAGAACCACTTATTTATTTTGGTTTTATACTCTCATTTAATTAGGTTGCTGAGCTTAGGAAAATGTTGAATCATGAACAAAAAGTGCATGAATTTCTGGAGAAGGTGTATCAGCGAAAGGATGGTTCATCTTTCAGTATTCCAAATTATCTTCCTCTAAGGTGATTTAATTTAATTTCTTGGTGTAAACTTTCATTGAAATTGTTTATGCCTTCCACTTTTCTGTGTATATCTAACTTTGATGGAATGATCTTCTCCTCTTCCTAAGATTTCATGATTAACACAAGCTTAGAAGAAAAGTATAGAAAAGTGGTTATAACCACACAAAAAAAAAGAATCATGTTCATATCAAGAACGATAAAACACCGGCTTGCTATGGATCCAATTTCGTACAAATTAAATCTTTAAAAAATAAATTAAAAAAAGAAAGTTTGTAGCTTTAGTAGGTAAGTAAGGATGGTTGGTTGAATCAAGCTTAGGTGGAAAGTAAACGTCAGATCCTAAGTTGACAAAAGGTAGTTTCTTCATATTCAAAAAAATTCTTCATAAAAAATTTACATTCTTAAAGTGTAAATTTAGAGGCATTATTTGCATTTTAGTGATATTTATTTTAGTTTCTTCTCCATATATACCAACGGATTTAAGTTGTATATGTATATCGACCGTGTAATTTATTTTTTTACTATCGATGTAGTTTGCCGATTATCATTTGTATTAAGTTATGAAGTAATGTTTGTCACATAAATTTACTTGTAATTATTACCTTAGAAGTAAGTGCCACAATTATGTATTAACACCGCTAGTATGTCAAACTTAAGAAGGGAGCCTTGGAGCAACGGTAAAGTTGTCTTTGTGTGACATATAAGTCACGAGTTCGAGTCATGGAAGCAGCCACTAATTATACTTACATTAGATTAGACTGTCTACATTACACCTTTTGGAGTGCGACCTTTCCTCGAACCCTACATGAATGCGGGATGCTTTTGTGCACCGCGTTGCCTTTAGTATGTCAAACTTAAACTCTGTCCTAATTGGTACTGACTAAATTGCAAATTTTGTAGATGAAGGAGCTGTTTGCAGAACTAGCCATGGTTGAAAATGAAATAGCTAAGTTGGAAAGCCAAATCAGCCAGCTACAATATGATGTGAATAAGGAGAAGGAAATCAACATTACTGAAAAAGCTAAGTCCAAACAATTTGGACCAAAGCTGAAACAATCTCAACAACAAGGAATTATCAACCGTCCTCATAATATATCTTCATCACTTCCACCAAATCCAAACAAATTCAAAGGGCTAAATGATCAAAAGTTGCCATTTGAGACTAAGGGTGTGTTTGGTATAACGGAAAATGTTTTCCGTGGAAAATATTTTCCAAGAAAATGTTTTTTTGGAAAACAAGTAGTAATCTTATTCATTTTCTGGTGTTTGGTACGCAAATTAAGGAAAATAACTTCTCAAGAGTGTTCATAAATAATTTAGATATAATAAGGCGAAATACATAAACGGCCCCTCCAAATTGTCCACAACGGTCATTTGAACACCTCAACAGACTATTTATCAAGTAGACACCTCAAGCTATATTTTAATGTGTCTCTTAAACCCTTCAAAGTGACATGGCACAATGTGTGTATTACACTCGCCTTGCAGCAAGTGAAGCCTTTAAAAATTGTGTTTATTTCTTTTCTTTTTTTAATTTAACTGGTGGAACCCACTCATCCCCTTCTTCTCCAAAATCTTCTTCCACTATCTTCTCCACCTTAACCCACTAATCTCAACACCACACTTCACCATTAAAAGGAAGTCCCAGCATAATAATCTAAAATATTTAAAAAACATATTTAATTACGGTTTTAAAAAAAAAAAATTCTTGTGACTCTCCAAATCTTGGAACACTTGTTTAAGCTACCGTGAGATTATAGCAGAGTAGTGCACCTACAGGAATCAAGTTAAAAATTGCAGTTGATGTTCTTCCTTGATCCATTTTTTTGTTTTGGTTTCTAACGTTTCACATAAATACTTAAAATGCAAATAAGAGAGTAAGAAGTGAGTAGCTGATTCCTGGCTCGGAAGTCATCCACTACCGCCATCGAAGTTGGTCACCTCCATTACCGACCACCATTCACGGCAGCTTCATCGACGCTCCTTCAACCACTACCGACAACAATACCTTCCTTTCAATTGAAACACATAAACAACAACCAATTACTTGAATCGGCCAAACAATAATGTTCTTTCGTATTTGTGTTAGTTTTAAGAAAAGGTTTTGGCTGTCCGTGGGTGTGTCGGAAAAGAAGGTTGGAAGTGGAAGGGGTCTGACCGGAAAAAGGGAACGGGGGATTGGGAATTGCAATTGGGTCTGTTTGGGCAGAAGTGGGTTTGGGTTTTTCTTTTGTTTTTTTAGTTTATTGAATTTCTTTTTAAATTATTGTTTACCATTTTAATTTAGCATTACACGTGTTATTATCTTATTGGTTCATTTACCACGTAACCAGCGATTGCATTTCACGCATGTGATCTGTTGAGCGAAGGTGTCCAAATGACACACATATATATTCGGTAAAGTGTCTAGTTGCATATTTGGGTAGTTGCGGTGTTCAAATGACCGTTATGGACAACCTAAAGGGGCCCTTTATGTATTTCGCCATATAATAAACATAAAGCCATAAACTTTCAAACCAACAACCTTCCGGACCCACAAATTTCATAAACTTTCGAACCGCTAAACTTTCAAAACCGCGGAATTTCGAACCCGTACACTTTATAATTTCTAAACCCGTAAACTTCCAAACACATAAATCCGAACTCATAATTTTAGAACTTGTAAAATTTTGAGCCTTTAAACCGATAAATAATAAAATTAAAACTGAATAATATATTTAAATTTTTTTTCGGGAGGGGTTGGGGGCAGGAGGGTGGGGGCAGTAAACAAAAAAAACAGAAATTTAAATTATAAAAAAAAAACGTAAAAAAAAACTTTACTTTAGTGCGCGCGGGGGGGTGGGGGTGGGTGAGTGGTGCAGAAAATGAAAAAACAGAAATTTGAAAAAAAAATTAGGTAAAAAAAAAACTTGGGGTGGGGGGGTAGTAGGGTGAAAAACTGAAATTTGAAGGTAAAAAAAAAATCGTTTTTTGGGAGAGGGGGTGGGGTGGGTTGGTGAGGGTGGGGAAGGTTGAGAATGAGCTTTGGAAAATGTTTTCCCTTCTCTTAACAAAGAAAATATTTTCCTCCGTACCAAACACACCCTAAGGCTTTGCATTTCATTAGCAAAGCTATAAAAGGTGATTATGGTCTTAATGATTTCAGAATCAATGAGAAAATAATTATGAAGTCAAAAGTCAATATTACTGATCAGGAGGAAAATCAATTACATCAAGAAGTTAGAACATTTGGTGAGAGAATTTCAAGGAAAAGTGGGATGATTAAAACTCCCTCTCCCTTAAGAGAACCAAGAAATCCAACACCAAGAGTAAGTCCTTTATTTACTATTTATTAATATTCTGATTCTTATTAACAGTGTTTTCAAGATTTTTTTATAGGTTAATTTCACGAATGGTCATCGAATTAATTGTAGTAAAGTCATACAGTTAAACTTTTTAGGCAAAAAAGTACATTTACTATCCCTATAGTTCCTCTATAAAATGCAAAATGCGAAATAAGCACTGCCATCATCAAAATCAACTAAAATTAGGAACAATATCAGATAATTTTAATGGGTTTTAGATGTATTTGGTAATTTTATTTTATTTGTCGGATTACTGATGTAGTCATAAAAAGCTAAATTTTTAGACTAGGCTTCTGATAAACTTTTATTTTCTGCTACCCAACACTAATTAACTCTTAGATATATTTCTTGTTGGAACTTGGAAGTACCCCTAATCCCATTGATAACGGGTGAGCTCCAAATAATTCAATCAGGGTAGTTGCCAAATCATACCACATAGTTCCTACGAGAACAAAAGTTGCAAAAAAAAAGATAACATCGATACTACTGGAAAGGACGATTTCAATATTTCCTTCTGATGATTTGCATGACAGCACGTGCTTATTCGATATATATATATATATATATATATATATATATATATATATATATATATATATATATATATATATATAGGTCTCTAGCGTTGTATATATAGGTCTCTAGCGTTGTGGTCATGAATTTTCAACTTATGTTATTTTATGCAAAATATCAGATTAGTTTATGAAATATTTATTTTTTGTTAAAAATTTAGTTTACTTTGCTGCAATTGACCTTTAATTCGTGAAATTATGTCTTGACCCGGATTTCTCACCATCGGGATCGTGATGGCGCCTACTCGTGGTAGCTAGGCAAGCCAACTTATTTACCTTTTTAATTANCACCCAAAATTCTCAAAACCCTAACTCTACCCAAAACCCATAATTTCTACTTTGATTTCATGATTTAGGGCTAGGATTTCCGTAATTAATGAAGGAAATTGAAGAGAAAACAAGTTAAAGAATGCTTACCCAAGAAGCTTTGATGAAGAAGTGCTCTAAAATTCGCCCTAGGACTTTGGAGAAGGAAGAGTTCGTGAAGTGATATGTTTTTCCCGTCACTGGTTCTGTTTTTGGCTTAAAAATTCGCTGGGCAAAATTGCCCTTCGCGTTCGCGGGAAAGGGGCCGCGTTCGCGAAGAGTAAACTGGGCAATACATCGCGAACGCGTGAAAGGGAACGCGAACGCGTAGAAGAAAATGCTGGGGGTCCAGGGACTGTTATTCGCGAACGCGATAGGGGAATCGCGAACGCGATGAAGGGGGGATTTGTAACTACGCGAACGCATGAATATGTTCGCGAACGCGAAGGAGGAGGAACTGAAGCTATGCGATCGCGTGAGTGGTTTCGCGAACGCGAAGAAGGGGAACGCCAAAGCACTGCGAACGCGGGCCTGGGACTGCGTTCGCGAAGAACAAAATGACTGTGTAAAAATTGCAGCAAAATCTGATCCTTCGTAAGTGCAAAAACACCCCGAACCACCTCCAATTCACTCCCGAGCCCTCGGGGCTCCTAACCAATCACACACACTAACTCAATAACATCCTACGAACTTACTCGAGCGATCAAATTGCCAAAATAACATCAAAATCATTGAATCAAGCCTCAAAATCATCATTTCTATTTCAAACTTCATAAACTTCCAACTTTAGATAATTAGGTCCGAAACACGTCAAACGACGTCCGATTTCGACCAAACTTCACAGAAAGCGCTTAAACAATATATAAGACTTGTACCGGGCGTCGGAACCAAAATACGAGCCCGATACCACAGTCTTTTAATCAATTTTCCTTTCCATTTTCCTTATTAATTTCAGAAAAACAATTTCACAGAAAAATTCTTTCCTCGGGCTCTAGACCTCGGAATTCGACTCCGGGCACATGCCCGAGTCCCATATTTTTCTACGGACCTTCCGGGACCGTCCAATCTCGGGTCCAGGTCCGTTTACCAAAAATGTTGACCAAAGTCAACTGTAATCATATTAATGTCAAAATTCTTCAAATTTTTCACAGAATTCACATATTTCAACATAAAAGCTTTCCGGCTATGCGCCCGGACTGCGCACGCAAATCAAGGCAAGTAAAAATAAGGTTTTCAAGGCCTCGGAAGCACGAAACGAATGAGGAAACAGGTGATGACCCTTTGGGTCGTCACATCCTCCACCTCTAAAACAACCGTTCGTCCTCGAACGGACAAAAGAAAGAAGTACCTGAGTCGGGAAATAGATGTGGATAACAGCTCCGCATGTCAGACTCGGACTCCCAGGTCGAGGCCTCAGGGGGCTGACCTCTCCACTGAAGACGAACAGAAGGAAAACTCTTCGACCTCAGCTGTCGGACCTGCCGGTCTAGAATAGCTACCGGCTCCTCCTCATATGACAGATCCTTGTCCAACTGGACCGTGCTGAAGTCTAATTCATGGGTAGGATCGTCGTGATACCTCCGAAGCATAGACACATGAAAAATTGGGTGCACGGCTGATAAGCTAGGTGGCAATGCAAGCCTATAAGCCACCTCTCCTACTCGATCGAGAATCTCGAACGGACCAATGTACCTAGGGCTAAGCTTGCCCTTCTTCCCGAATCTCATCACGCCCTTCATGGGCGACACCCGGAGCAATACTCGCTCTCCAATCATGAAAGCTACATCTCGGACCTTACGGTCTGCATAAGTCTTCTGCCTAGACTGAGCTGAACGAAGCCTCTCCTGAGTAATCTTGGCCTTATCTAAGGCCTCCTGAACTAAGTCTGTACCCAATAACCGAGCCTCTCCTGGCTCGAACCACCGACTGGAGACCGACATCGCCTACCATACAACGCCTCATATGGAGCCATCTGAATGCTGGTCTGGTAGCTGTTGTTGTAGGCGAACTCTGCTAAAGGCAAAAACTGGTCCCACGAGCCTCCAAAATCAATGACACAGGCCCAGAGCATATCCTCCAAAATCTGAATAGTCCGCTCGGACTGACCGTCCGTCTGAGGATGGAACGTTGTGCTCAACTAAACCTGGGTACCTAACTCTTGCTGAACTGCTCTCCAGAAGCGCGAGGTAAACTGCGTACCCCGATCCGAAATGATAGATACTGGCACACCATGAAGGCGAACAATCTCCCGGATATAAATCTTAGCTAACCTCTCGGATGAATAGGAGACTGCCACTGGAATGAAATGCGCTGACTTGGTCAGCCTATCAACAATGACCCAAATAGCATCAAACTTCTTCCGAGTCAACGGAAGTCCAGTAATGAAATCCATGGTAATCCTCTCCCACTTCCACTCGGGAAGCTCAATCCTCTGAGACAAACCGCCGGGCCTCTGATGCTCATACTTGACCTGNAGATCATGAACCAGACAATTTTTTCTCGTGGATCTTCAACTGTCTCGAAGCATAAGCAATAACCTTGCCATCCTGCATCAATACTGCTCCAAGTCCGATACGGGAAGCATCGCAATAGACCGTGTAAGGCCCTGAACCCGTGGGCAAAACCAACACCGGTGCCGTGGTCAGAGCTGTCTTGAGCTTCTGGAAGCTCGCCTCACACTGATCTGACCATCTGAACTGGGCACCCTTCTGGGTCAATCTGGTCATCGGGGCTGCAATAGAAGAAAATCCCTCTACGAATCGACGGTAATAACCTGCTAACCCCAAGAAGCTCCGAATCTCGGTCGCTGAAGCTGGTCGAGGCCAATTCTTGACTGCCTCAATCTTCTTCGGGTCCACCTGAATACCCTCTGCTGATACAATATGACCCAGAAATGCAACCGAACTCAACCAGAACTCGCACTTCGAAAACTTAGCATATAATTGACTATCTTTTAGAGTCTGAAGAACCACTCTGAGGTGCTGCTCGTGCTCTTCCTGGCTGCGAGAGTACACCAAGATGTCATCAATGAAGACTATCACGAATAAGTCTAAATATGGCCTGAACACTCGGTTCATCAACTCTATAAACGCTGCTGGGGCATTGGTCAAACCAAATGACATGACTAAAAACTCATAGTGCCCATACCGAGTGCGGAACGCTGTCTTAGGGACATCAGACGCCCTAATCTTCAGCTGATGGTAGCCAGATCTCAAGTTTATCTTCGAAAACACCTTTGCTCCCTGAAGCTGGTAAAACAAATCATCAATTCTCGGCAGTGGATACTTGTTCTTTATCGTCACCTTGTTCAACTGCCGGTAATCAATACACATCCGCATCGAACCATCCTTCTTCCTCACAAATAACACCGGCGCACCCCAAGGAGAAACATTAGGCCTGATAAAACCTTTCTCTAGTAATTCCTGCAACTGGTCCTTTAACTCCTTCAACTCTAACGGGGCCATGCGATACGGCGGAATAGAAATGGGATGCGTGCCCGGAGCCAGATCAATACACAAATCAATATCCCTGTCGGGCGGCATGCCCGGCAGGTCTGAAGGGAAAACCTCAGGGAACTCTCGAGCAATAGGAACAGAGTCAATAGAGGAACCTCTGCGCTGGAGTCGCGAACATACGCCAGATAAGCTAAACACCCCTTCTCGACCATGCGTCGAGCCTTGACATATGTAATAACACTGCGAGTGGCATGACCTGAAGTCCCTCTCCACTCTAGTCGGGGCAATTCTGGCAAAGCCAAGGTCACGGTCTTGGCGTGACGATCTAAGATGGCATGATACGGGGACAACCAATCCATCCCCAATATAACGTCGAAATCCACCATATCTAAAAGCAGTAAATCAACACGGGTCTCAAGACCCTCAAACACAACCACACAGGAACGATGCACCCGGTCAACTACTATAGAGTCACCCACCGGTGTAGATACATAAACAGGAATGTCCAAAGCATAACTAGACATAGCCAGGCAGGGTGCAAAATAAGACGACACATATGAATATGTAGACCCAGGGTCAAATAGCACTGACGCATCTCTATCGCAAACCAGAATAGTACCTGCACCTCCACCTCTAATACCTTTACCTCCACTTCTCGCATCTCTACCTCCACCTCTAATACCTTTACCTCCACCTCTCGCATCTCTACATCCACCTCTAATACCTTTATCTCCACAAAGCCTCCGAAGACGTAGCTGATCTATCGCTGGTCTGTGTTGCTGCTCAGCTGAAGAAGCGGTACATGACCTCGCCATTCGCGAAAGAACGGAGTAGAAATTCAATCAGCATTTGAGAAACCAATCGCACGACAAGAAAGAACAGATGAGAGGTTTTCCTAACTCAATAGACTCTGGGGAACAAGTACAGACGTCTCCGTACCTACCCCTCAGACTCTACTAAGTTTGTTCGTGAGTTGTGAGACCTATGTAACCTAGTGCTCTGATACCAACTTGTCACGACCCGGATTTCCCACTATCGGGATCGTGATGGCGCCTACTCGTGGTAGCTAGGCAAGCCAACTTATTTACCTTTTTAATTAATAAATAAATCTGTTAACAATCTATAGCATCAATAAGAAATATGAAATTTAATAATAATAATAATAGCGGAAGTCTAATTTATAAGTCTGAATCAAAACGCGGAATAGTCAACAATAGCCTCTACACAAGATTTGGTGTCACATTACTCACGAACCACTAAGAATAAACTAAATACAAAGGTCTGAAAGAAATATAACAGTTGTCTGTCTCGAAAACAATGAGGCAACAGTCAAAAAGGAAAACATAAAGAAGAGGCGCAAAACCTGCTGCTGCAAGGCTACCTCAGTCTCGTGAATAAGAAAGTCTACTCCCGAACTACTGCTGCTGCTGCTCCTCAAAACCTGGACCTGTGCAAAAATGCACAGAAGTGTAGCATCAGCACAACCGACCCTATGTGCTGGTAAGTGTCTAGCCTAACCCCGGCGAAGTAGTGACGAGGCTAGACTGGACATCACATAAACCTGTGCAGTTATAAATATACAGCGGAAATCGAATACCAAGTAATTAACAACATGGGAGGGGAGACATGCTCAGGGGAGATACAATATTAACAGCAACCCAGAGTAACAACCAAAACAGCTTAGGTTCACAATGAAAAAGGAATCAATACTCAAATACAAACACATAGCCTCAATAACTGTTGCGGCGTGCAACCCGCTCCATAATTACTATTGTTGCGGCATGCAACCCACTCCACAAATATCATTGTTGCGGCGTGCAACCCGACCCATATCAGTTATCATGTATCATTGTTGCGGCGCGCAACCCGATCCTAAATATCATTGTTGCGGTGCGCAACCCGATCCTCAATATCATTGTTGCGGCGCGCAACCCGATCCTCAATATCATTGTTGCGGCGCGCAACCCGATCCTCAATATCATTTAACAGTCCGACTCCCCAAACAACAGTCACAATTAAGGGGCATAAAAATAAGTAAATATTTGACAAACATCCCGGCAAGGGAATAATCAACAACGCTTTCTCTTTCTTACTTTTCTTATCTCACGATATCACTGGAGCCCAAGCTCCAAGAAATTTCTTATCTCATATTCCGTCACAAACAACAATATAACGACTTCCCAGTAAGGGAACAAAACATCATCTCAAATATTCCGGCGAGGGGATTACTATAACCACATTAGTTCCAACATCTAATCACCACAGCTATAACCAACCTATTACCACACTTAACCATCTCAGCTATATCTAACCGATTACCTCACCTAACCACCCCATCTATAACTAACCTATTACATTACTTAACCACTCAGCTATAACTATAGTCATCCCACGATACAAGGAAACATTAACCTAAGGGACCCTAGTATACGTCAAGAACACCATGCAGAGGAATCACAACCCAACAATAGCCCGTCAAGAGGGCAACATAATGATCTCTTCTCTTTCTCACTTGAGTAAATGCTCTAGAGGTTCAATTACCACTTGTACTGTCACAATTCGTTCTACAACTGGAGCCGACGCTCCTCAATGAAACAAGTCATTTCATATACTTTCAATATTCATATCACAATTCGAGCCAATGCTCCTAGGAATCAAATTATCATATCATCATTCACATGTTATTCACAACATATAGAAATAGCCCAATAAATATGGAATTCACAATCAGTTCATGATGATCACATTATAAGGACTCACGGTCATGCTAGACACCAATGTATAGATACTCGTCACCATGCCTATACATCGTACTCGATCACATAGCAAATAGCAACAAGACTCAACTCCTATTCCCTCAATCTAGGGTTAAACCAAACACTTACCTCAGTCCCAAGAATAGCAATCAACCTTCAAAGACCGCCTTTCCTCTACGATCCGACTCCGAAACAGTGATATCTAAGCATGATTAATTCAATAATATCAATAAAGACTCAATGGCAACATCCCATAGCCTAGATATGAATTTTCTAGCATTCTTCCAAAAATACCAAAATTAGACACCGGGCCCACATGGTCCAAACTCGAGGCTCGGACCAAAACCCGATCACCCATAACCCCACGAGTCCAAATACATAATTTGTTTTAAGATTCGACCCCAAATTGAGGTTGAATCACCCAAAATTCTCAAAACCCTAACTCTACCCAAAACCCATAATTTCTACTTTGATTTCATGATTTAGGGCTAGGATTTTGATAAATGATGATAGAGAATGAAGAAGACGAGTTAGATAATACTTACCCTAGAAGCTTTGGTGAAGATTAGCTCTAAAAATCACTTAGGTGCTGTGGAGAAGACAAGGTTTATGAAAAGTGGGGATAAATCCCGTAATGGTTCTGTTTTTATGACTTAAAAATCGCTGGGTGAAATTAGCCTACGCGTTCGCGAAAGTAGGGTCGCGTTCGCGATGAACAGAAGTTGGCAAGCATCGCGTTCGAGGACAAGGGATGCGAACGCGAAGAGAAAATATTGTGTGCCCGAAAATTAGCCTACGCGAACGCGTCTGGCATCACGCGAACGCGTCTGGCATCACGCGAACGCGAAGAAGGGCGGCCTGAAGCTTCGCGAACGCGAGGACTTTATCGCGAACGCGGAGAAGGAACAGGGGAAGGTACGCGAACGCAAGCCTAAGGCCGCGAACGCGAAGAAGGAATTCACTAGGCAAAAATTGCAGAAAAATCTGCTACCATTCCAAGTGTAAAAACACCCCGAACCACCTCCGATTCACTCCCGAGCCCTCGGGGATCCTAACCAGTCACACACACTAACTCAATAACATCCTACGAACTTACTCGAGCGATCAAATCACCAAAACAACATCAAAATCAATGAATCAAGCCTCAAAATCATCATTTTCATTTCGAACTTCATAAACTTCCAACTTTAGATATTTAGGTCCGAAACACGTCAAACGACGTCCGATTTCGACCAAACTTCACAGAAAGCGCTTAAACAATTTATAAGACTTGTACCAGGCGTCGGAACCAAAATACGAGCCCGATACCACAGTCTTTTAATCAATTTTCCTTTCCATTTTCCTTATTAATTTCAGAAAAATAATTTCACAGAAAAATTCTTTCCTCGGGCTCTAGACCTCGGAATTCGACTCCGGGCACATGCCCGAGTCCCATATTTTTCTACGGACCTTCCGGGACCGTCCAATCTCGGGTCCAGGTCCGTTTACCAAAAATGTTGACCAAAGTCAACTGTAATCATATTAATGTCAAAATTCTTCAAATTTTTCACAGAATTCACATATTTCAACATAAAAGCTTTCCGGCTATGCGCCCGGACTGCGCACGCAAATCGAGGCAAGTAAAAATGAGGTTTTCGAGGCCTCGGAAGCACGGAACGAATGAGGAAACAGGTGATGACCCTTTGGGTCGTCACAAATTAACTCCAAATTTTGTATAATTTTCTTGATTCGATCTATTTTTTAATCTTTCAGAGAGAACGTAACGCAGAGGTCCCAATGTTTATGTCTACTCCAACGCACGAACTTCAGCCAAAAGTAATGCCAAGTCCACTTCACACAGAAGAAGACACAATTCATAGATGGCCACCAAATAAATTATCTGAAAACATTATGAAATGTTTGATGTTTATTTTTATAAGGTTGCTTAGAACATCAAGAGCAATGGAGTTAGAGAAATCAGGTCCTATTGCTAGGTCAAGCAATTTCTCTTTAAGTTTCAGAGCTGAACCAAATTTGAACTCGAAAACAAGCCTATTGATACAGAAAGATTCAAGACAACAAGACCCATACGGTATTTTTGACTCAGAAGAATCTATTCCAAGAGATATTGGCCCTTACAAGAATTTGGTTAGATTTGCAAAAAGTTCTATGGAGGGCAAAATGCATCTCGACTTCTAATTCCATCCCTCTATTTCAAAAGCTCAAGTATGTCAAAACCTTTAGAAATTTTATTTTATATATTTTTCCTATATGCAAGTTAATTACTTATAAGTTTAACTTATGTGCGCTAATAATGTAAAAGAACTTTAACACTATCATGATTCATGCCATCTAAAAGATAATTGCAAGTAATTGTCAGAATAAGTGGAATATTAATTACATGAAAAATAAAGCATGTTACCTGCAATTACAGCCATACTTCTCTTTAACAGCCTTATTTTTTCTGCATTTGTTTTTGGATATTATAGCTAAATATTGTTAATTATATAGAACATATATTATAACATAGCAAGAAAATTGGTTCTATAAAAAAATTTGACTTTTATAGTGAATGACTGTTATATATAGCGATGTTGTTATCGACAGATCTGACTGTATAACAAGTTAAATTATACTGATAGCGTAAAAATTCTTTATATTCTCATTGCATATAAGTTAAATTCTTTTAGTTTTCTGTTTGCAACATATGGTTTCTCTTCTAAATGGAGTAATCTTTTTCTTGTATTTTTTATAATTTCAGGCTTATGATGAACAGTCTACAGAATGTAGATTTAAGACTGCTGAGTTACCAACAGAAGCTAGCATTTTGGACCAACATGTACAACGCTTGTATCATGCATGTACACTAGATTAAGCTTTTCTTTCTTTTTTTCGTTCGTTTCTAAATATTAATATATCTAGTTTAATCCGGTTATAAATTAAAGTGCATATATATCTTTTTGAATTCTTATTCCAGGGATTTCTTCAACATGGAGTTCCTTCCGGTTCTAATCCTGAAAAATTTCTGTCACTTATGAACAAGGTAATTACTATTTACTTTCGTATTTTCTTGATAAGATTTTTGTATTTTCGTATTTGTATATATTAAGTAGGAATTTACGTAAGATTTGATTGATTTTCAGGCAACTCTAAATATTGGTGGTAATACGATAAATGCACATGCAATTGAACATTTTATCTTGATAAAACCAGTAAATTCACCTAAAAAAGAGGTAAATTAACTTTTTGGTACCACCTTATTTTGAGATTGAGACGTAGTTTGTTGCTTGTTTGTATTTTTGCATGTAATGTATGTTATCTCTTACATGGATATGATATTTATATAGGTAAATCGAAAAGGTGAAAAAGAGGATAAAGAAACTGTAGTTCGTGGACTGCATGGACTTGAACCATTCGATCCAAATATCATGTTTGCCTTATGTTGTGGGACACGTTCTTCTCCAGCAGTAAGTCAATTTACTACCATTACTTACTGTTGCTTATTATATCGAATTGCATTTTTCGAAAGTAAAGTTTGTTTGAAGCAAATATTTTTTATACATTTAGGGGTCGTTTGGTAAGGTATATAAGAATAGTACTGATCAAATATGACATTTTTTATTGACTGTTTGGTTTAGTGTTATTTTGTTATGCTGGGTAGTTTTGTCTTTATACATGCTTATTCATGTATTAAAGATCATGATATTGCGTTATTGCTAATGTCATGGTTTGCTATGTATAAGAATATTACTAAATAGGGTGTATAACTAATAGTACAAGCAGGGGCGGACCCACATGGATTCAAGAGGGTTCATATGAACCCGCTTCGTCGAAATTTTTTACTAATATTTTATATAGGTTATATTCTGCAAACTTGGATATATTGTTATTAATGAACCCACCTGACCAAAGTTTAGGCCTTGTAAAAATGGTTCTGTGGGTTCAAAAATTGCTGGAGGTCGGGTGATCGATTCACAACAATAGCTATTGTTCGTTCTTTACTCTGTACTTTTTGTCATATATTTTCCACGTGTGGACGTACAACAAATTTATTTCCATCCTACTTCATGTATTTCTTTTTCTAATCTTTGTTTTCTGTTTTAGTTTAAATTTGATATTTTTACTCAAATCAAATAATAAGAATTATATTATATCGTCTATTTACTTCAAGAAATTATCTAGAAAGTTCTTACATAAATTTTGATAAAACATGTAAGTGAAACAATTGATATTATATTTTTTTTAGTTAATCTTAAATTAGTTTATGCTATATTATTTACTGTGTTACACTATAATTGTTAGCTTATTTTATAAGTTCTCTTATCTTAATTATACTTAGTTTCTATTAGTTTATATGTATCTCTTTTTCTTGTTGTCTTTTTTTTTTAAAATACAACTTTATCAAAAATAAAAATTTGGATAAATTCTCTTTGATACTTTATTAAATTTACATTCTCTGAGGTACAATTATTAGATTAAATAGTTAAAATTAAAAAAAATTAGTTAAAGTAAATTAATATTTTTAATTTTTTTGCCCAACAATTTAAAAAAAAAAGGTATCGACCTCAACTTTCATAAAATTTTCATTTGTGGTAGCATTATAAAACAAAAAGAAAAAAAATGTTGCATAAATCTCTCATGTTGTTTCGGGTAATATCCTAATTGTCAATTAATATTCTTAATTACTGAACCCGCTTGTATAAAATCCTGGGTCCGCCACTGAGTGCAAGTTTGAAAAATACTACCAAACAAGGAATTAATAATACCTAAGCTAATACATATATTATTTTCTCTAATATATCCTACCAAACAACCCCTTAAAGTTTTTCAATTCATTATAGTTCTTAGATATTTAAACATTATTTCAAGAACAAATTTATCTTCAACCGTCATACGTTGAAGATTGGCCTTGATTATACTGGTGATTTATTAAAAAGGGCAAAGGGTAGTCCGGTGTACTAAGCTCCCGCTATATGCAGGGTCCGAGGAAGGGCTGGACTACAAGGGTCTATTGTATGCAATCTTACTCTGCATTTCTGCAAGAGGCTGTTTCCCCGGCTTGAACCCGTACCCTCGTGGTCACATGGCAGCAACTTTACCAGTTACGCCAAGGCTCCTCTTCTAGTACGACAATATATTTCCCTTTCCTTAATTTAATGTTAACTTGCTATAGCACGTTATTTGTGTTATTTTCATGTTAATACTATACGCGAACAGTAACTTGTACTTATGTTTTAAGTGACAATTTACACTGAAGTTAAGCTCTAATGAAAATGAATGTGCAGGTGAAGATATATACAAGTGATGGAGTTACAGCTGAGTTAGAAAAATCAAAGTTAGAATATTTACAAGCTTCACTAATTGTAACAAGCACAAAGAAAATAGCTATACCAGAGCTTCTACTAAGAAATATGAATGACTTTGCCCAAGATTTGGACTCATTAGTAGAGTGGATTTGCCAACAATTACCTACATCAGGTTCATTGAGGAAATCCATTGTTGATTGTTCAGAGGTGTTAATGGAGGCAAAGTGTCCGCCATTGTTGAGAAGATACCTTATGATTTTGAGTTTCAATATTTGTTATCAGTATAACACTGAATTGTATTTTTGTTGAGTAATTAGTCGTCATTAATTTGTATTTAGTGGAACTTTTCTATTACGTGCACATGTGAATAAAATTACCATAAGTGGTGAAACGAAAGGTGATCACTTGTTGTGCTGATACGGTTGTTTTGGAGGACCCTTTCGTGGTTGGAAAAATATTTACATATCCTCTATATGTTTGCAACAAATTATGCCAGTTTATCATAATCAAGTGGTAAATCGAGGCAACAATACATAGTACTTATTAATTAAAAAAATATTTGTGTGATGAATGATTACAAAATGTCGTGTATATTTGTTATAGATGGAGGAAATACTAGGTGTCAATAATTTTTTTCATTCAAATAGCACCAATTGTCATTTATTCTTTTTTTTTCCTTTTAAGTTAAAATATTGAAAAATCGTTTCGCCAAAAATTAAATAATCTTTTAATCGTTCTCAGATCCATTTTTCTTTTGGGACAAGCGGAATATAAATTATTCTTTCTGTCCCAACTTATATGACACTTTTCGATTTTCGTTAATTTTAACCATACATTTGGAAAAAGAATTTTTCAGTTTTTGAAATAAAATTTACGCATTTGGAAATTATGTAAAAAAAATATTATAAGTCGCAATAATTAATAATTCAAAATATTTAAAAAGCATATAAAAAATTATGGTAAAAAATGATTCATTTAACGCTCGAAAACCAAATACCTTCACGTAAATTGAGTATATATTTAGAATATAAGAAGTCCAAAAAATATTTTCACTTTTCTTTAGAAGTGTTTTTGTAAATAAATAAAACTCAGAAATCTAAAACATTTTCTTAAAAGTCACTCTTTGGAAAATTAAGAGGCAACATCCAAAATCCAAAAATATTTTCTTTCTTCTTTGGAAAAAGAAAAAACAAATGAAAATTCGAACAAAAATATTTTCTTTTTACTTTTAAAATTCCCAAGGTTCAAACTAAAGCAAATGAATTTTTAGAAGTCTTTCTTTCAAAAAACAAAGCAAAATCAATAAAAAAAATCAAAATAAAAAAATATTTCCTTTTTTCTTTTAAAGCATTTCTTTAAAAATTCCAACAAAAAAAAGAGTTAGTTTACTTACTCCATTTTCGATCTTCCCGAACTACACAAGATCTGATTCATGCAGCGTCATGATACGTAGGCAATCCCCATCGGATTCGATCATAGCCATAAATAAATTGAGTGAAAAATAATCCGGAAAAAAAGAAGAAAGAAAAAAAATTAGTAAAAAAGAAAGAAAAAGTGACCAAAAAAAGAAGGGAGCGACAAGAAATAAAAGAGTGACAAACAAAAAGAGAAAAAGAGAGTGCCAAAAATAAAAGAGCGACAAAAATGAGATGAAAAAAAAATCAAAAGTGATTAAAGTGAGGTAGAAATGAAGAAAAGAGGTACAGAGTGAAAAAAGGGTTAGTTAAGGCCGGGATAAAATATGCAACTGTTCAAACACATGGTAAAAGCGTTTAACTGTTAGGTGCATTGCATCCCAACATGCGATTTCCTATATGTTAAATGTTTCAAAACTAACAAGGTTGTTGGGTGTGGAAACTAGCCAGGTTTTGGTGGTTGGTTTTGTTGGTAGTCTGGCCTCCCCTCCTTCACAAGATCCAACGGCACAGATGGCCTCCGCAAGCAATCTACCAATCATCGGTCCTGAGGATAGCCCGGCATCGGCTATTCTTGTAACGACCCGACCGGTCGTTTTGAGTCCTAGCGCTCCGTTCAGTAGTCGGAGGCCATGAACAGCTTCATTTCAGGTATTATGACTTGTATGCGTTGTCGGAATTAAGTTCCGGGAAGTTCAGAGTGATTTAGAAAGAGAATTCTCGTTTGGGAAGCTTAAAGTTGAAAGAATGAACTAGGATTGGATTTTTGAGTAAACGACCTCGGAATCAGGATCCGAAGGTTCCAGCAGGTTCGTATGATGATTTCAGACTTGGGGGTATGCCCGGTTCGGGTTTTGGATAACCCGGGAGTGTTTTGGCGCCTATTGTGCAAGTTAACATTTTAGAAGGAATTTCATAAGTTTGGCTTGAAGTGCATTTCAATGTTATCGATGTCCGTATGGTGATTCTGGAGTTGGGAGCGCGATCGGAAGTGAATTCGGAGGTCCGTAGGTCATTTTGAAGCCATTTGGCTAAAGATAGAAATTTGAAGGTTTTTGAGAAGTTTGACCGGAGGTTGACTTTTTGATATCGGGGTCGGAATCCGATTTCGGGAGTTGCAGTAGGTCCGTAATGTCAAAAATGACTTGTGTGCAAAATTTGAGGTCAATCGGACGTGATTTGATAGGTTTAAGCATCGAAAGTAAAAGTTGGAAGTTCTTAAGTTCATAAAGCTTGGATTGGGGGTTGATTCATGATTTTAGCGTTGTTTGATGTGATTTGAGGCCTCGAGCAAGTCCGTAATGTGTTTTGGGATTGGTTGGTATGATTGGTTGGGGTCCCGGGGGCCTCGGGTGGATTCCGGGTGGTTAACGGATCGAAAATGGGATTTTTGGACAGCTGAAGGACCTGGTTGCTGGTGTTTTCGCTTCTGCGGTGGGTTAACCGCAGAAGCGGCCTCGCATAAGCGGAGAGGCAGCCGCAGAAGCGGTTTTTGATCAAGGGCGTGAGAACCGCAGATGCGGTAAAGGTTCCGCAGAAATGGGACCGCATCTGCGGAAAAGAAGTCGCAGAAGCGGAAGAGGGCATTATGGAGAAGACCGCAGATGTGGTCAAAGTTCCGCAGAAGCGGGACCGCATCTGCGGAAGGTGCGTCGCAGAAGCGAAAGGGAGGTGGTCCAGGGGAACCGCAAAAGCGGCATTTGGACCGCATCTGCGGGACCGCAGAAGCGGTCTGGGAGCCGCAGATGCGGAAATGCCTGGAGGCAGAAGGCATGCTTTAAATCGGGGTTTAAGCTCATTTCTCTCATTTCTCATGGCTTGGGGCGATTATTTGAGAGCTTCAAAGAAGGATTTTCGTCTGCTATGCTAAGGTAAGTTATCCCCACCTACTTTTGGGTTGAATACATCAATTATGCATGGATTTAAGCATGAGAATTAGTGTAAATTTGGGGTTTTGGTTGAAAACCTAGGAAATTAGAAATCTTGGGATTTAGCCACGAATTTGAGCATGGAATTAGGAGTAAATTGTATATTTGAGCTAGTGAAGCCATGGGTAAGCTTTATCTTCGAAAAATTTCGGATTCCGGGCACGTGGGCCCGAGGGCATTTTGGTCATTTCTCTAGGCGGAGTGTGGAATTGTATAATTTGAAATTGTTAACAAGTATTTGAGTGTATTCTCATTAGTTTGTCGTTAATTGGCTAGTTTTGGAGCAATGTGCGTTGGTTCAAGCCTTCGGAAGAATGTAGAATGTCGGCTATGAGTCTTCGGAGCGAGGTGAGTCTCCTTTCTAATCTTGTGAGGGGGAATTTACCCCATAGGTGAGTTAAATTGGTTATGTGCTCCTATTTGTGGGGGCTACGTACGCACGAGGTGACGAGAGTCCGTGCGTAGCTACTATTATGCTACTGTCCGGGTAGTCTAGGACCCAGAAGCATGCTATATTTGGGATATTTGCAATCTCATTGACATTTGAATTGTTAAAATCGAATTGAACTAGTAAATGAATTTCAAAAGGATTAAACTCCATTTTCTTAAATTTTTAAAAGAGGATTTGGCTTTGTTTGATAAAATAGCCCCGATAATTTCCTAATTGCCTACTTGAGCATGTGTTTTATGTGTACCTGCGTCACACGGATGATTCGCGAGCAGGATATGTGTTTATTTATGGAACGGGCCGAACGCCTCGGCAGATTTAAATAGATTCATCTATTGGTTCGTGCCGCTCGACCCTCGGCAGTGCACAGTTTACATTCCTGTTGGAGCGGGCCGTCACCTCGGTGTGATTTGCGCATGTTATTTGTCATTTGAGAGCTTTATATGTGGAATTGGCCCTTCGTGGCTTGAAGTAAATTGATAAGATAATAAAGAATAAACCTTGAAGCCCTTGATTATTGTTGAAGGTGTTTTACCTGTTTTCCTGGCTTCTGAATTAGAACTACTATATGACTCCACTATTATCCTCGCATCATTGAATATTGATAATTGACCTCTAGTGAGTGTCGAAGTTGGCCATCTCGTCTCTACCCCTTCGGAATTAGGCGGGATACTCACTGAGTACACGTTGATTACGTACTCATACTACACTTCTGTGCATTTTTGTTGCACAGGTATAATTTACATTTGATAGCAGCACGGATGATTTGGGGACTAGGTGAGCTGCATTGTTCGAGACGACCCGCAGCTAGTGTAGTTCCCTTCCAGTACTTTATTTATTTATTCCCTGTCTACTGTATTTCGGACAGACATTGTAATTTATTTTCCTTATCAGTAGTTGCTCATGCACTTGTGACACCGGGTTCTGGGATGATTTTGAAATGTTTTGTATTGATTGCTATTATTTAATTCAAAATGAAGTAGCTACTTTTGTACTTATGAAATTTAAAGAAAAATCTTGGACTTTTCAAACATTGTTAAAATTGGAGTTTAATTAAGTATTTAGTTGGCTTGCCTAACAACGGCGTCCGGCGCCATCACGACCCGTAGTGGATTTTGGGTCGTGACAATTCTGCAGCTGCTTAAGAGAATAAGATGTTGCTTCTCCGCATATTGGAAATATGGGACGCCTGGTCTAACGGTAGGGAACCGCCAAGTGCAATCCCTGGGTTCCCTGAGTTGATCCCCAGGTCAGGTGAGGTTACCAACGCCCCTGTGCCCAACCCGCTCATCCTATGCGGGCACCCTCCAATGCCCTCCAGTGATCTTGGCATGCCTTCTGTGGTGCGCCCCCAGGCACCAGCTTCAAAGGCACCGCCTCCAATGTTCATCTTTCAGGGTCCACAACTTCAATCAGAAATAGCATATGTGATCACGTACTCTTTCACTCAACCTCCGGAATATGATTTCTTAGTGGAGCAAGATAAGGTTGTTAAAAGTCCCGAGCAAGAGGAAATGTCTCGGAAGATGAAAAGCCTGGAAAAAAGCCTGAAAAACGTGCAAGGTCTGAGTGGCCAGAAGAGTGTCTCATACTCTGACCTTTGTATGTTTTCCCATGTCCACTTGCCAGCTGGCTTCAAAATACCAAAATTTGAAAAGTACAACGGGCACGGAGACCCGGTTGCTCATCTGAAACGATACTGTAACCAGTTGAGGGGTGCTGGTGGAAAGAGGAACTGCTAATGGCCTATTTTGGGAAAAGCCTCACTGGAGTCGCTTCTGAGTGGTATACGGATCAAGAAATTACCCATTGGCATGTGTGGGACGATATGGCTCGCGATTTTGTCCGCCAGTTCCAATATAATGTGGACATCGCTCCCGATAGAAACTCCTTGTCCAATTTGAAAAAGAAAACCGTGGAAAGCTTCCACGAATATACTGTCAAATGGCGTGAACAAGCTGCCAGGGTAAAGCCTCCAATGGACGAAACTGAAATGGTCACGATTTTTCTGCAAACCCAAGAGGCTGACTATTTCAGAACATGATGTCTGCTATGGGTAAGACGTTTGCTGAGGCTATCAAAATTGGGGAAATGGTTGAAAACGGTCTAAAAATGGGCCGAATCTTGAGTCATGCTGGTTTTAAAGCCACATCACCAAATGTTCAAAATGGTTCGGAGGGTTTGATGAACAAAATGGGAGTGAAGAGGAAGCCATGATGGTTTCAAGATCGAGGGGGCCCGCAGGTCATTCAGCAAGTCATATATGCCTCCTATGGTCCCACCACACTATTATCCCTTTCAAGATGATGCTTATGCCGTGGCACCGCCTCCTTATGCGGTGATGAGCGCTCAATCTTACACCCAGCCACAATATTATACACAAAATCGAGCTCCACCTCCCAGAAATGCCCATCATTACCAAGCTCCATATAATCCTCAACTAAATAATCCCCAATACAATCCTAGCCCAAGAAAACCTTTCACAAAGAATCAGTTCACCCATATTGGTGAATCGTATTCAAGTTTGTTCAAAAAGCTAATCAGGATAGATCTATTGCAGCCAGTGGCCCCGAACCGGCCGAACCCCGAGTCCCCCTCGCACCGAGCTGATGCTATATGTGAATACCACTCTGGAGCAGTGGGACACAATACAGAGGACTATTGGACTCTCAAAAGGGAAGTTGAGGATTTGATTGAAGCTGAAAGAATCATTTTCCGGGATGAAGAAGCTCCTAATATGATGAACAATCTGTTGCCTGCCCACAACATCGGGCCAATAGTCGTAATGATTTGTGAAGCTGAGGAATGTGATCCGGCACTGAAGGCCATTGCAGCCATGGCCGAAACAAAAGAACAGCCAAAAATCGATCGCCAAGCCTGAAAGTTCCCCATCAGACGGGAGTCTCGGTAGCCAGTCTTACTATCCTTTCCGCATCCGGATTATCTCAGGCTGTGATCCGGATTATTTATTTTATTGTCTTACTTTCCGATGCAAACCCTTCTATCTTCAAAAAATTGAAAAAAAAAATCAAAAAATCAAAAAATCAAAAATCAAATGAAATTTATATTTCATTGTCCAGGAAAGTTTCTTTTCTTATTCTCTTTTTAGTTCTGTTAAATGCAAATTTCAATAATATGACATGCTTGCGGACTTCATGCCCAGATCCTGAAACACTGTCAGACCTCGAAATAATGAATCAAGAATTAGATCGCAATGGAGATAAGCTTAAGAAAATAAAACAAAGAGTTGGAACAGCTAAGGAAAATTAGCTCCAGATTGGAAAGATCCATACATGGTAAAAAGAGTACTGCCAAAGAAAGCATTGTACCTGGGGACATCGAAGGAAATGTCCTTGGATCCTTTATATAGCATTAATGTTCTTCGGTTGGGATGAAGAAGGATTTTATTCTCGCTACCCAAACATTACCAACCATTTGCAAACCCTTTGAGCCGGTTACTTTTCTTTGATTACCCTCTTTGGAACCTAAAAGTGATACTGAAAAAAAAATCGAAAAAAATGAAATGAAAAAAAAATGATGAAAATGGAGAAGAAAAAGAAAGATACAGAAAAAAGGGGGAAAAAGACAAAGAAAATGAAGTGAAAAAAAAAGGAAAAAAAGAGAGGAAAAAGGAAAGGAAAAAGAAAGAGAAAACAAAACAAAACAGAAAAACAAAAGAAAATTAAAAACAAAGTTTCCTGAACTACGTTCGACTTGATTCTGAAAGGATACGTAGGTAGCCTCTCTCTGGGGTTCAGTCACACCAAAAAAAAAATTCAAATTTTCCCAAAAGTGAAACGGGGGCAGACGTTATAATGGTTCGGCGATGATCTCGCCTGAATGGTTCCAAAGTTGTAATTCAGTCCAAATCATCTTTCCCCCAAATTCTGTTCAAGTCCTTCCGATCAATCGGTGAGAATGTTCAAGGATCGGAGAATGCAGATACTTGGATCTGATGCAATCAAAATGAGATAAATAAAATGAGAGAGTCTTATTGGTGAAAATCCACACGGGCACCGTGAGGCGACAATAAGCAGGGAAACTAGAGATGAGAGAGTCTTGATAGTGAAAACTCGCAAAGAGCACTATAAGGCGATGGTGAGAAGAGAAATGAGAGAGGTCAACTCGTGAAAACCCGCAAAGGGCGCCCTGATCGAAAAGACGATCCTCGTAACCATCAGCAACAATAGAGTCCTGGCGAATTTCCTCGGTTTCAAGGCAAAGTTGTGATGAGTTTCTGAGAATCGGACGGTTTACACGGATCAGGCATCCAGTCCAAAAGGCATGTCATGTTGTTGAAGTCCGCATGTACTCCAGATAAGTCATTCTTTCCTTTCCCCAAAAGAGACACTTCTTCTTTTAAACTCATTCCCCATTCCATTGTGTGAATCCCTTTCGGTCTAACTCTGTTTCGAAACTAAGACAAAGAAATGATAGTAAAACTGATTTACAGGATTCTCATTTGATACAAGCTAATATGCAAAAGGCACCCAGCCTCGTTGGGGCATCAAGTCAACCTCGATCGGCCATTGCGGCTGATGTTTTGAAATTGAAAAACTCCTGAAAAGAAAGGAAATCAAAGTCAAATACCCACAAAGGCAAAACGAAGTTAAAAAGGTTGAGTCCCATGTGGCTAACTATCTTGGCAAAGTTTGAAAAGTAAAAGTGCCTCAAATGCTCTGAAATTGAAGTTGGAAGAAAGAAGCCAAAAATGAAAGGCCTACAAAGGCGTAATAAAGTTGGAAAAGGTTAAGTCCCACGTGACTAGCTGTTGCGACAAAGTTTGAGGAGCCAAAAGTTTCCCAATGCTCCGAAGTAAAAATAAATAAAAAAAAGATTCAAAAGGGAAAGGCCTGCGAAGGCAAAATAAAGTCGAGAAAGGTTGAGTTCCACCGACCAATCGTCATGGCAAAGTCTGGAAAAGCCAGAGTTCTCCAGGGCCTGAAATGAAATCGGTCCTCAGGGAACGAGCAGTTGCAGTTGTGATCTTCATTAAAGAAGCCGGGCCGAGATCAAGTGATTGAAACAGTCAAGGCCACAAAACCAACCACCGTTTCGAACTAGCAATTGTTCTTTGTTAGAAAAATAGGAAACATGTGTAATTCAAAGCAACCTTGCAAGAAGCAGGTTTAACCAAGAAGAAACTACGCAAGGGCTAGAAACAGCTTTGTAGCAACAATCCAAAAAGGGAAGTCTCCTCCAAATTCTTTCCTGCATTTTACTCATTTTCTTAAATAAAAAAAATGAAATGAAAAAAAAAAAGAAAAGAAAGAAAAGAAGAAGAAAAATTCAAAACCATGGTAGCATAGGGTCTCCAATCTCTAGCTACGTTTTTCCAACATAGGGTACCATTGTCGCTGCCAGCATAACTTGGTAATCTTTTCCAAGATAGGGTCCCACTCCCTAGTTGATCCCCGGCATAACCCGAGGACCTTTTTTTTTCCGGCATAACCCGATGACTTTTCCGGCATAACCCGTGGACCTCACCGGCATAACCCGATGACCTTTCCCGGCATAACCCGTGGACATCCCCGGCATAATCCGAGGACCTTTTTTCTTTTTCGGCATAACCCGATGACTTTTCCGGCATAACCCGTGGACCTTCCCGGCATAACTCGAGGACTTTTTTTCTTTTCCGGCATAACCAGATGACCTTTCCCGGCATAACCCGTGGACCTCCCCGGCATAACCCGAGGATCTTTTTTCTTTTCTGGCATAACCCGATGACCTTTTCCGGCATAACTCGTGGACCTCCCCGACATAACCCGAGAACCTTTTTTTCTTTTCCGGCATAACCCGATGACTTTTCCGGCATAACCTAAGGACCTTTTTTCTTTTCCGTCATAACCCGTGGACCTCCCCGACATAACCCGAGGACCTTTTTCTTTTCCAGCATAACCCGATGTCTTTCCCGGCATAACCCGTGGACGGGGCATAACCCGATGACCTTTTTCTTTTCTGACATAACCTGATGATTTCCCGGCATAACCCGTGGACCTTCCCGGCATAACTTGAGGCCCTTTTTTTTTCTCTTCTCTTTCTTCTCTTCTTTTCCGGCACAACCCGATGACTTCCCCGGCATAACCCGTGGACCTCCCCGGCATAACCCGAGGACCTTTTCGGCATAACCCAGTCATTTTTTCCAGCATAACCTGGTAATCTTTCCAATTTAGGGCCCCAATCATTAGTTGATTTCATTATAGATATAGGGTTCCACTCCCTAATCTCTTTTTTCTAAGGATACACAATACTGATTTTATTGCTTTCAATAAAGAAATAATTTAGATTTTGTTGCAATAACTCACGAAATTTTTGCTAGTGAAAACTGGGGCAGAAAAATTTCGTCTGTTTGTTTGTTTTGGTGCCTGAGCAGGTTTTTACCCTAAGGCACAAGTTTCGAGGCAACCAAAAGAAGAAGTCTCGATTCAAATAAAAGAAAAGAAAAACAAGAAAAGAAGTGAACTCTAAGTGCAGAAGCATAGAAAAGATGTGGACTGCTCAAGAAGTCACAAGCTCTGCATGTCCCTCCTTGATCTGAAAAGTTGAAGAAAAATGAACCAGCAGTTGCAGCTAACAAGCATCAAGATTCAGACTAGAGTCTGCAGGAAGAACCAGCCAAGACTCAAGATCAAGCTTCAGAAGATTTATACATAGGAATCTTGTAACTCGTAGTTGATAGGCTTAGCTAGTTTAGCTTTTTATTTTTCATTTTGGTGTAATAAGGAGCTCAGCAAGCAGAAACGGCAGCAACATCACTGAAATCACAGTTTTCCGGTAGTCCCAGCTACCAAAACTTCCAGAACTACACCGACCTGATTCCTTTATAGCCAAGGATATGTAGGCAACCTCCGAAGCAAGGTTCGGTCAAACTTTTTCAAAATGCTTCCAAATGGAGTTTCAAACGGGCAAATTTTTTTCATAATTGCTCACTTTATCTTTTTCCGAAAACTCTTAAAGTTTCCGAGCAATGAGGGGCAGCTGTGAGCACGTAATTTTTGCCCTATATGAAAATAACTCCTAAAATTAGACCAAAATAATATTAATTGATTTTTAGGAGTTTTTCTTTATTTAGTTGCATTTCATGCATTTTTAATATTTTTAAAATCATAAAACATTGTCACGTTTTAATTTCATGCCATCTTAGGTTCAATTTGCATGTAGGAATTAATTTTATTAAGAAAATCACAAAAATGATCATTTTTACATATTTAGATTTTAGTCTTTAAAAATTAGCATTTTTCTTTAGTTTTAAGTTAATTAGTCATTTTAATGTTAAAAATAAATAAAGAATTTTAATTTCTACAAAAATAGATTAATTTAGAATTTTAGTTAATTAAAGGAAGAAAAAGAAAACAAAAGAAAAAGGAAATTGAAAAAAAGGCTGGTTTAAACTTGATTGGGCCAAAATTTTCCCTTTTGGATTCTTTTGCAAATTCCTAAATCCACCTGACATATAGTAGTCCCAAGAATTGTTTTGTAGAATTTTTTTTTCCTTCTTTACCCATTTGGTTTGAAGTTGAGTATTCTGGATTTCACATTCTAGTTGCCTGGATTTTCTTTCGATCTTTTCTCCTGGGCTCGTAACACAGAAACGCAAGCCACATCTCTGAAACGACAAATATGCAGCATTTTTGGGTGGAGAGAACAGTCGAGGTTTTCGATCGATTTTCCGACGAGTGAGCTATAAACGACAATTCTGCTCTTCTACTATCGAGACCGAACCGAGAACCGAGAAAGAGATCGAGCGAGATCGAAGGAAGCTACCAATAAACTGAATTAAACCAAACCCACTTCCAGCTTTACAAAATCATTCATTTACCAAATGACTCTCATATTTTCCAAACCAAAGCTATAGTAGAAGAGCAGAATTGCGTTTCTTGATGCTTTTGCTTTTACTCGGCCGGGCTCCACTGTGGAGTTATAGAAAAAGACCACAAATTACTGATATGACCAATGAAATAAGGTTTGGAGTTCCTGATTTAGCGCAAAAGCATGTATAAATAATAGTACAGTAAGGTCACGTTATGCCATAGAAGAAGCGATGGTTCAAATGCATTTTCAATAGCTTTTCAGCGAACTATATCTCTTGAAGAGTACGCTTCTTCATTATTTAGCTACTAGATTTGACCCCCTGGACTGAAATTGTGGTGATTTCCATGTAGAGGTGATGCCTAATTTCTTAATGCAGAAACTAACTTGGATGTTTTGATATGGATTTGTTCGGTCAGTTGATGCATTCATGCCAAATGATTCCACCATTTTACAATTCCAAACATTAGAAGAAAATGAACCATTCAATATCCGTAGTTTGCTTTAGGCACGTGATTAAATTATTACAATTACGGGTACGGCTCTCGTGACGTGGTTGTGATACTTAATTCTAAATTAGACAAAAATGGGAGCACCTTTAATCTGCCATTAAAAAAAAAAAAAATTATAAGAAAATACACATGACTTCACACCATAACAAAAAATGGCCCATGTTTTTAGTTTTACCTTATCTAGCCCATATTGTACATATTTTGAAAGCACTAGCTAATTCAAAATATGTGTTCTTACAACCATTGTTTCTAAAAGCTATGGAGTTAAATATGTATTCTCACAACCATTGCTCTCACTCTCTCTTCTTCTCACATCTTCTACATATGCTTCAAGGGGCCGAAAGCCATTGATGCTTCTCTCCCTGTGTCAACTGATTGCAATGTAAGAAAATTGAAAACTAGAAGTCCACCATTGAAGGTCATTCAAAGCTTTGCTTTCGAAAATAGGATTTTTTTGAGTTTGTTAGTTGTTTGGATTGAGTGTTGTTCCAATTGATTGAAAATATCAAAAGGAGTTCAAAATTCAAATTTGAAGTGATTTGGAGTAGATTTGAGCAAGATTTGAGTTAAATTTCAGAAAAGACGCAAGGAAGAAGACGAAGTCAGTTTTTTGTATAATTATGTATAATCTTGTATAATAGTGTATATGAGTGTATAAACACATCTTATACACTATTATACACTTTTATACACCTTTATACAAGCGTCTGTGGACTAACTTCTTCCACGATTTTCAGTTGCAATTCTTTTAAAAACCAGTCCAAATCTCAATTAAATGACTTCAAATTTTATATACAACCTCCTTATACTATTTCTAACAAGCCTAAATAACACCCACTCCAAATTTTTTACAAAATCAAATTCGGAATTCAAATCCACATATTTAAGCTTGTTAGAAATCTAATTTTCACCATCCAAATGGATTTGGTTTGTTGAACTAATAAATTGAGTCACAGTTAATGATTCGAAAATTAACTTAAAAGCTTGAGCAATCTTTTTTACAAATTAAATAGTAATTTCGAGAACCTATTGGAGTTGAATGTTGAGTATTAGCCTATTATTTTTGGGCTAGTTGGTTGTAAATTGAAATATGGGCTATAAAATTGAAAAGTAGGGAGCCCAATTGTTCTAATGTAAAATTTTCCATAAAAAAATATATATAAACCCTTTTCTTAAAATAATTTGAGGTGTGTCATGCTTAAAACCTATAATTCATGGCCATCATGAATTAGATTAAGACACTAATCCTTATAGAAAAGGTTTGAGGAGTGCCATAAACAAATTAAAATATCCATGGCCCTCACAAATGTTGCTATTAAAATTGAACCTTCGTTGTTGCTTTAGGCGCGTTTATAATTAAAATCATTACGATTACGGGTACGGTTCCCGTGACGTATATGTGATACCTAATTTCCAAAATTCGGGGGTGCATTTCATGTAACCCGATCATAACAACTTCGAATTTTTAATAAAATAAACATATCGTGAATCGCGGGTGCATTTCATGTAGCGTGGTTTGCAGTGTGTCCCAAAACGGCAAGTGTACGACAATCGTAACTTGTTCAAGAAATAATTCCATAAATCCTAAAAACGGTTTAAAATAATTAAAAGCGGTTATAAAAGCTAAAAATGCACAATTGGTTTAAAATATGTAGTAAATCAGATAATAGGCCAATATTAATAGTTAAAACGACTGTGCTAGAACCACGGAATCCGGGAATGCCTAACACCTTCTCCCGGGTTAACATAATTCCTTATCTAGAATTTCTGGTTCGCAGACTATAAAGTAAAGTCGAAATTTCCTCGATTTGGGATTTTAAAATAAACCGGTGACTTGGGACACCAAATAAACTATTTCAAGTGGCGACTCTGATAAATTAATAAATCCCATTTCGATTTATGTCAATTTAATTGGAAAAACTCACATATACCCTCGGGTGGTCAAAAGGAGGTGTGACACCTAACACCTGCTGATTATTAATGAAATTTAACTAAATTAACTACAATACATTAACTAATATCTATAACAACATAGCTGTACCAACATAAGTTACATAACCCAAAAAATACACGTCATAAGGCTTCGTAAGAGTAACTAAAAATAACAAGTACATCACTGTCCCAGACTACTAGAAGACAGTGGAAATAAAATACAACAGAAGGTGACTTCAAGGCCTACAAACGTCGAGCAGGTATACCTTGATGACTTCAGCCGTGCAGATATAAGTTTCAAAACCAACTCGATCAGAAGTACCTGGATGTGGACAAAAATGTGCAGAAGCTTAGTAGGAATACACCACAGCGGTATCTAGCAAGTATCAAGCCTAACCTCAGTAGAGTAGTGACGAGGACACCTACCATACATGTAAACTTGTGCATGATATAACATAAAGCTAACAATGGAAAGAACATCAATGTAAGACCAACAACATAAAAATCACAAATTTACAATCAACAGTGAAGATAATAGAAGCACGAATGGCATCAAGAAACAACCAAGTAATAAAGCAACAACATAGTTAGAATACAGATGAACTATGAATGAATTCAAGTAAGGTAAACCGATCATAAATCAATCAATCAAATCATTCCTAATTCACGAATTGCTACAAGAATTACCCAGGTACCACTCCTCGTAATCTAAAATCATAAGTCGCAACTTCCAAATCTTACATGTATGGCACCTCGTGCCCACATTTTCCAAATCACTTTCGCACGCCAAGGTGCACGTGCTACCATGTACATTGTATCCTTGTCAAATGCTAATTAAAATGTTCAAGAGATTTTTTTATATACGATATGGCATGATAACAGTCTTGAATAAAGTAGGAAATCAATGAGAAAACGAGTTCTATTTAGGAACCAAATGCAATGAAATAAGGTAATTTATACAAGATATGGTATCTATTGTGTTTAGTTTAGAAGTCATTTGGGTAAAGAAAATATCATTTTCAAATAATTAAAGCATCGGATAAGTCACCGAATTAAATTTAGAATTTGTTAAAATAAAACGTAATAACGATTTTATGTAAAGTAAAAACGTCAGAGAGGATAAAGAGTTTAATTCGAGAAATCAATTAAAGTAAAATATAACAGCTAATGGAACGTCGACTTTTTAACCTAAGAATCACATAAGGTAAGCATGCTCCTAATTCTTTCATTTAAAACCGTTATATATCAACAACTCAATAGGGGTATGAGATAATGACTCCACGCAATAAATTCATCTTGAAAATCAATTCACCAAGTAACCACGAGAGAACGGATTGACACATTGAAGTAATACAACAGTTCAAGTAGGATGCATGACTCACACAAGAAACAACAACAACAACAAGTACAACACACACAATCCGTTGCGGCGCGCAACCCGATCCCACCATATCATCATTTATCAATATCATAATTCTCCCTTATTCCATCATATTATCATTAATCAATATCAAGTATTACACATACAATCCGTTGTGGCATGCAGCCCACTCCCAAGCAATATGAATTAAGCAAACAAACTACAACCAACTACGACACATCACAAAATTAACGCAATAACGAAGCTACAGAAAGAAATCATAACTGATGAAGAAGTTAGACGATAACTCACAAAATCAAGTAAGAGGAAATGACAATTCATAATCCAAGACACAATTTCTGAGAATCAATTAACAATGAAGGCATGTGACAGACATGGCATGTATTCAACAAGTAATTGCAATTAACAATTTAAAACATATAAGGTTGCCCTTGGCAATGAAAGATAGAACATGAACTAACAATTACAAGTAGAGCACGTAAGGGTAAGCCTAGCAACAAAAGATATAACATGAAATGCTAGTTTCAATTAAATGCATGAAAGAATATAATAGTCTAAACCTATCAAATCCCACATATAAGCCTGTGCACACACTCATCACCTCGTGTACACGCTTGCACACAATGAAATAGTACTATCAATCCAATCTAAGGGGTAGTTTCCTCCACACAAAGTTAGGCAAGATACTTACGTTAATTTGGCCACATCACTACTCAAATAAGCTTTTTCTTTACAAATTACCTCCTTTCGGTTTAATCTAGCCAAAGACGACTTAAATACATCAAACAATGCAAGAGAAAACAATTTTAATTAGCAAAGCTATGATCTTTATACAATTTCCAAAAAGTCAACAAAAGTCAACCCCGGGTTTGCCCGGTCAAAACCCATGTTCAAGGGTAGGTCTTGACTACTCATAACCCCACTAGTCCATATATGTATTTTTGTTTTCAAATACGAGTCCAATTCGACTCTCAAATCTCAAATTTTTATTATTCAAAACTTGACAAAATTCCCAAAATTTCCTCTTAGATTCTCATGAATTTGACGCTAAATCTAATATACAATCATGAAATATATTTGAAAATTTATTAAAACCACGTACCCAACAGTTTGGCATGAAAATCTCTTCACGAAATTGTTTCCAACCGAGTGTAGGGTTCAAAATATATTAAAATGAAGCTAAGACTCGAAGTGCTCAGCTATAAACCAGCCGCAATGTCGCATTTGCCTCCTGGGGTTCGCAAATACGAGCCCCGCAATTGCAGAAACATGATCCCAAAAGCGACCACTGGCCAATTTTGTTGACATCGGAAATGCGACATAAGATCTCCCAAATGGGAAGATGGGCACCTCGCAAAAGCGACATGAGGGTCGCAAATACGGAAAAAAATACCATGCCCAGGTGCCATCGCCAATGCGATCAAGAGTTCGCAAATGCGGACTCTGCAGGCTTCGCAAAAGCGGTCATTTCCTCGCACAAGCGAGGTCCCTCCCAGCAGCCCAACATAAAAAAAGCGATGAAAAACCTTGCAAATGTGAGATTAGAAACACCAGCAAATCTTAACCTTATTCCAAACACTCTGGAACGCGTTTGAAACTCATCCGAGCACTCGGGGCTCTATACCAAGCATCCACATAGCTCTAAAAAATGTCATACGAACTCGCTCTCACGATCAAAATACCAAAATAACGTCTAGAATCATGAATCGGAAGCTAAAATGCATTAAAATCACAATGAACTTCAAGAACTTCTAGAATTGCAACCAAGCATCCAAACCACATCAAACAAACTCCAAATGGCCAAATTTTGCATGTAAGTTCCAAACGACGAAATAGACCTATTCAAAGTCCCGAAATCAAATCTGAACCTGATAGCCTTAAAGCCATACCATGGTCAAATTTAGGAAAACTCCAAACCTTTAAATTGCCAACTTCCGCCAAATGGTGGTGAAACCTTATGGAAACATCCAAATGCAAATTCAGGCATATGCCCAAATAACCATCCGGACCTACCAAAACTATCAAAACTTCGATCCAAGGTCAAATGCTCAAAAGTCAAACTTAGTCAACTCTTTCATCTTCAAGCTTATCAAGTGGGATTCCTCCTTCAAAATCAATTTTAGATCACTCAAAAACCAAAGCCGACCATGCACGCAAGTCATAATACACTATATGAAGCTACTCATAACCTTAAACTGCTGAACCGTATGAAATTGCTCAAAATGATCAGCCGGGTCGTTACATCCTCCCCCACTTAAACATACGTTCGTCCTCGAATGTGCCAATAGTCGTTCTAAAGCTATCAAATCACTGCATGGGCTCACCATACTTACCTGGGGGTGATTCCACGTTACCCCAATCCATGTAGGCCTGACAACACATCTTAACTGAAGATCTCACTTCATCCTTAGCCCATAAATCTTAGGACAAAACCCACTCCTCAACATCTGAAACTCATTATTATACCCGATCTCGCATCAATTCACTGTATAAGCCTGAACAAGTTGAGTTGAATCGTGCCACAACCGTAACCCAAGGTATAATCACATGATATTCTACACAACTTAGATGCCCACAACAATAACTTTCGACCACCATAGATGTCCAATAAAAATCATGGTACCAGCCATATACTTCATATCGAATAAAACCTCATTTCGAAACCTCCGCAACGCTGCCTATGATAAATGAAACATGCAAAAACTCTTAACCATCCATGAAATCAACAAGCCAAGAAGCTCTCTCATCCACCAAGGGCCATTGCCCAGTTCTGTGCGGAAATATAGCATCATCTTTCCAACCGCTCCTCATCCCAATATGATAGTGCAAATCTCAGGTCTAGAAACCTTATCTCAGCCCATACAAGAAGCCCACTGACAAGTCACACCAAAACGCATGGATTCTCACACAATGCAATCCATGCACCAAACAAGCAATAACTTAGAAGGAAACTTTCTAATGACAAAATGAAAGCAAGGCACGAAGACTATCTAACAAGTAAAAAAGATATAACAACAAAATTACAATTTCATCAATTTATCCCATAGAGGGGAAATAAAACACGAATTAAGCACAAGGAAGGGTCTCCCACATAACATCTGTTACGGCGTGCAACCCGATCTCAAATATATCAATCCACATAGGGACCCTTCGAGCCAAAATTCTCGGGTTCACTGATCACATGTATGTAAACATCAAACTCGATAAAGTGCACAAATATATCTGTTGGAAGATGAATATAAATAATACAACATGGAAGAAAGCAAGAAAAACTAAGGTGCAATAAGCAAATCAATATCACGAGGGCCATCTTGCCCATATTGACATAAGGCCTGAAAGGGATTACAACATGCGTGCGAATAATCATATAACTTCACAACCTATCAAGGCATAAGAGAGAAACACATAACATAGAGTACTAAACCCAGAATATCAATTTCATAAGAGTAACCAAACCTGATCTGATATAGAATACACAATCTCATTGGGCATCTAAATAGCCCCCAAATCGGTTCTCGTCATTCCTCACAATCCTCAATCAATGGATAGTTCGCCTACGAGAACATCCAATCTCGAAACCTCATGAATACTAGAATTCCCATACATGATCTCAACTACTCTACTTATATGGCTGATACATCACTCACACTCCATCATCTTACAAAAACACCCACATCGATCTTCCATACCGTGTAGCAAAATCTGAACCTCAGGAGCCCAAAAACTCGGCAATCACCGTACCACTAGTCAAGCATCAACAAGTCAAAAAACAAGGTGCCTTCCTAGAATGCACGCTCTTCATATGCGATATCCAATAATGCCAACATTCTGTCAACTTCTGATATCCATCCAAGAGAAAACCATAATGCATAACATATTCCCTATGCCCGTAGCGAAAAGCCGGCTCAAGTTGTGGTCGGCACTATCGAGAACTCTCCGAGACTTGCCTAAACATAACTAAGCCATCAGGACCGAATCTCCCCAACTAAACCGAGTCACACAAACGGTCCAAACTAAGAGTACTGCGACAAACATCGGTAGATAATTACCACCCAAAAAGGACCAATTACCTCCATTGTTATGCTGACCCAACACCACCGAGCTGACCCATTTCTTCGGATCCTCCTCGACTTTTATTTAGGGTAACACGTCTCCCTGTCGGTACACAACGAATCAAAGACCAAAGCTCAATGTAGAAGATCCTAGCACAAACCACGTAGCCCAAAAGCTCTCTCTGAAGCACTCCATAATGCCACAACCGCGGTGCCCACACTAAAGAGGCCTTTTGTGAATCTGAAATTACTCCTTTGACCTCTCTGATAGTGAAATATAGAATTATTAATGATGCAAAAATACAACCAGTCCCGGTATTATCCCATGCAAATCTCATATCTTAATCATATATATAAATTTCGGGGAACCTTTCAATACCGCCTCAGGCCAAAACTGATATAACACATGACTCTGCAATCTGATCGTCGATAATGGAGTCCTTCACTAGGCGCGAAGCCATAGGACACAACATACGATGATCCACAATACTAACCTCCAAAGCTCGTACAACACCAATCATAAGATACCTCAAATCATCTACTAAGAGCATGTCTATCCTCGTGACAGTCAAACTCGCTTCCTCCAGTGCTTTGAATGATAATATGTACCTTCATTATGTAGAAATCCCATACGAACCACATAGAGCCTATTACCACCAACTATCCTCAAAACAACATCCACCTTGTGACCCTACCATGATCACGACAATTAGGCAACCAACTAAACCTTCCCAAGCTCGTACTTATCAACTAGATGCGAGAACTGCTGCACCCCCACATGTCCGGACGACCCATTGAGACAATGTTTGAGCATCCATGGCTCTCTCGTAGCCCATTCGCAACATCACGAACCGTCGGCGCATAGCTGATGCCGAGTGCCCAATATTATACACGAGTAGTTGCAAAAGAATATACAATATACATTTCGAGCTGAATCAATGCCGCGCGATAAAGAATGAAAGAAGTGGAGTTTCCTAATAGCTCTGTAGCCACTCGAAGTTAAGTAAAGACGTCTCCATACCGATTCGCAAGACTCTACTAATCTTACTTATGACTCATAGCACCTATGAACCTAGAGCTCTGATACCAACTTGTCACATCCCCAATTTCCCACCTTAGGATGTCGTGATGGCACCTAGTCTTTAAGACTAGGTAAGACTAACACATGATTATTATTAATGGAATTTTACTAAATTAACTCCAATACATTTAATTATTTTCAACAACATAGCTGCACCTGTCACACATCCTTTTCACCTACCCCCGGAAGGGTATTAAGGGGAGTTTTTCCAATTAAAGGACATCGAAACAGGATTATTTTATTAAAAGATCAGAGTCGCCACTTGGGAGATTTATGGTGTCCCAAGTCACCGGTTGAATCCCGAATCGAGAAAAAGATTGACTCTGTTTAACAGTCCGCGAACCAGAAATCCGAGTAAGGAATTCTGTTAACCCGGTAGAAGGTGTTAGGCATTCCCGGGTTCCGTGGTTCTAGCACGGTCGCTCAACTGTTACAAATGGCATTATTATCTGATTTTAAACAATTATGAACCTATGTGCAAATTTTACCTTTAACCGCTTTGATTAAATTTTTAACGAATATTGAACGTCGTTTAAAACGTGTCTTTGGATCGCGCCACATGAAATGCACCCGCAATCCTAAACACATTTTATTCAACATTTTAAGATATTGATTTGGGTCACATGAAATGCACACCCGAGTTTAAGAAGGTAATATTATTAAAATACGCGCCTAAAACAACTACGCGTTTTAACTTTGCGAGGGCCGTGAAAATTTTCTAAACGGCACGCCTCGAATTCTAACATTTTAAAAAAAATAATTAAAGAGGGCCACGCAATTTGTGATTTTATTTGGCGCGGCACACCTCAATCTATTTAATTAGAGTGCTTCTAAACTAATTCACGAGGGACATTCATTGTTTAATTTTGTTTCATGGCACACCTCGAACCAATTTCCAGAAAACAGTAAAGAAGTGAGGCTGAAAGTATCCTACTGTCTTCTAATAAAAGAAAACCAATTACTATCCCCATCCTGGGCCCAACAGGGAGCCCAACTACTTGGTGTATGCTACTGAGTTGAGGATTCTCGAGGACTTGACTTAAATTACATGTGAGGCCCTGCATCTAAAATGAAGGCCGCAACGGTGCTGGGGCCCAAGATCGAGCCCCTGCAAGTGCCAATTACCCTGATTGTTGAAATCCAAACTGGTCATGCTTGAATTGAAATCTTTCAATTAATATCATCAAATTTCAACCCCGAATTTGACTACTTGAACGGGGAGCCAACTAAAGAAGCGGGTTTGTAGGGGAATTCAGAAAAACTAATAAGCAAACCAACCACATTCACCATGAATTAAGGATTGCATCCTGCTCATCGACCAATTTGCATTTAACAGGACACCACAGCACTTTAAGCATACATAATCATGGTCAACAAATATTCTGATACAAAATTCCTTACAAACAAGAACACCTACTTCAATTAAACATGAGGCTAAGCTTCAGATATTGGAGGAAAACATGCTGCCGCAGTGCTTGATAATTCTCAAATGCCCTAAATTAACTAACCAGGCTTAATCACAAACTTCAGCAATTGATTGAGCATGGCTCAAAATGTGAAAACATGATTACTGTACTCCAGCTAACGATATTCAACATGAGACCCCCTTTTTGAAACATCATTTGCCAGAAGACTTAAACCACATGAGGACTAAAATAACAAGTCAATGTCCACATACATCATGACTCTAACAGTCCGGAATTAATTACAATCTGAAAATTTGACTACTTAAACAGAGACTGACCAAATTACACTATGAGTGAAATGAATGAAATAGAAACATCATGAAAGGGACACAGCCATGGCACAAACAGAACTAACATAATACTTTAACACTACCTTTATTTCATCTTCAAATCGAAGTTTACATCGTGAAAGGTTTAGAACTTGTACCTGGAGATTGAAATAGACAAAGAAATGTGAGAGATCAGCAGAGTAACAAGCAGAAACTGATACCAGCAACAACACAACCCTGATTCAACGATTGAAACAAGGAAAACTAGCTTAAAACTTCAATGGAATAGTGATCCTTAACCACTTGCAACAGAAAACTTTTCCCGAAATCCATATCACTCCCTATGAATTCTCAGAATAACTAGAAATTGTGTCCAGCATTCAAAACTCCAGAAATTGACTAAGGAATAAAAAAAATTCGATGGAACAGTACCAAAGCTCTGAGCTGTTTTCTTTTCTGATTTTTATCACTATCAAAATCTCTATTATATTTTAGAAATTGAAGGAAAGAAAAAAAAACACTCCAATGCTATAGAACAGTGAATTTTTCTTGCATTTTTTGGATTTTCAGCCGTTTGATTTCTCAGAATTTTCTATCCCTTTTTCCTCTGCCTTCTAAGGCAAGAAAGAGTCTCTTTTATATGCAAGCCAATAGGGCAACAATAAACAAAAGATTCACATCTTCAGCCCTCTTCCAAATTTGGTTGTGCCACTTTAGTCCTTTATTTTTTGCCTTGGTTATCAAACTAGCACCTTATCCAGCTTCTGGGAAGCTTCCTAATGGTTATAAAAAGATTCCCCCTCTTAAACTTCCTAAACTAACCCCCTCAGCCCCTAAAATTACCTACTGACAGACTAAAAATCATGGGCCAAGGTGCCCCTGGTAAACTCGAACACCAAATGGGCCTAGCTTAAATAGCCCAATACAGTCAAACCTGAGCAAGAACAGGCGGGCTCGACCTTCAAGCTAAGCTATGGCTAACATCCCTAATCGAATCACAGAATGTGATAAACAAACTCCCGACTTCTGGCTCCCTTTTTTTTTTTGAAAAAATAAAGCCCAAACTGTTTTGTAACTAAGAATTAAGCACTACGAAAACAAATCGACGCAACGTGAATAAAAGATGGGAAAGAAAATCAAAACAACAACACAGTACGACGAATCCATTAATTTAGACGAACAAAATGAGAAGTACCTCATACTTCAAACCTTTGCTAAATTATAACTGACTGGGATTTGATCCAAAACGAGTGTTAGTCGGGTTGTTCTCGTGAGAGCAACCGTCTAGCACTCATTTCGGGTCAAGCCGAACTTGACGCCTGAAGCAACGACCTCCTCGTGATGGAACAAAGGTGAAAGAGAGTTAGGGCTCCGTTTTTGCGATCTGAGATTGAAACCATCGGATAATTTGGGGAAAAACCAAAGAAGGTTTGGTATTTGAGGGGCTATGGAGGGTGTGTGATGATGTTTTTGGAGTAAGATGGAGCTTTCTTCTTCTAAAATGGTGAATTTTTAGGGTTGTGAGTATAAGAGAGATGAGGGAGATGAGAGATGATGAACTAGTCCGTCTCTGAGATTTCGGACAGATATAAGGAATTGGGTCTTTAGTTCCCAACCGTTGGATAGCTGGAGATGAACGACTAGGATTAATTACCTATTAAACTACGTCGTTTTAGTAAGGGGTGGGGCTGGACCGGGTCAAGGGACGAGTATGGGCTGGGGCGGCAGGTTTGAGGGGTGCAAATTTTGGGCCTGAAGGTTTATTTCAAAGACCAGCCCAAGCTTTTTGATTTCTCATCTCTCTTCTTTTATTTTTTCCTAAATTCCCTTTGTTTTCTTCTTCTTTTCTTTTTCTTTCTTTTTTCTTTTTTTTCCTTTTTTCTTATTTTCAAAATTGAGTTAATTCCTACATTAATCCCTAGGACCTAATTGACTGAAAAATTAATAAAACCTAAAATGATAATTGACACAGTTAACTCAAAAGCAAATTAACAGAAAAACTCCTCAAAAATAAAAGTTGAAATTTAAAAATGCAAATTACATATTTTTGTGATTTTCCTTTTTTTATAAAATAATTGAATTTCCAATTAATCCCGAAATGTAAAGTTAAATCCTAAATGCAAAAATGCGAGATATTTTTGTATTTTTTATGAATTAAAATGCACAGACAAAATGCAAACAATTAACATAAAATGCTACAAAAATCCACAAAATTGTAAATACTGAAAGAACTTATTTTGTTTTGAATTTATGGGAGTAATTCATATAGGGCAAAAGTTACGTGCTCACAGCTGCCCCTCTTTGCTCGGAAACACGAAGAGTTTTCGTGCAAAGATAAGTGAGCGAATACGAGCGATTTTTGCCCGTTTGAATACTCCGTGTGAAGCACTTTTGAAAGAGTTGACCGCACCCTGCTTCTGAGGTTGCCTATATATCCTTGGCTAAAAAGGAATCAGGTCAGTGTAGTTCGGGAATGTCTGGTAGCTGGGACTACCATGAAGCTGTGATTTCACTGTTGCTGCTGTTGCTGTTGCTGCTACTGCTTACTGATCCCCTTATTACACCATGTCAAAAATAAAAGAAGCTAGACTAGACTATGATCTATGCTTTACAAAATCCTATCTAGATCTTCAAACTTGCTCTTGTGTTTCTTGTTGCCTTGCTGTCTTGTATTATCTTAGTGAAATCCATTTGTTGCCGCCTTGAATTGTAAACTGAGATGTTTTCCCTTTCTCCAGGTGGACGCCTGACTGCTGAATTTGGGTGTATTACCATACTCTCCAGGCGGGCTCCTGATTGCTGAACTTGAAATGTATTCCCATGCTCTCCAGGCGGGCTCCTGATTGCTGAACTTGAAATGTATTCCCATGCTCTCCAGGCGGGCTCCTGACTTCAAAACTTGAATGTATTCCCATGCTATCCAGGCGGGCTCCTGACTTCAAAACTTGAATGTATTCCCATGCTATCCAGGCGAGATCCTGACTTCAACAAAACAGATAAAACAAAGAAAATTTTCTGCCCCAGTTTCGGTATATGGGCACACATGTAAGTGTGAAACGAGTCACATTACCAACTATCAATAGGAACTTGAAAGCTAAATCTTGAATTGTACTCCCTTGTTTTCCAGGCGGGCGCCTGACTGCTGACTTGAAATGTATTCCCTGCTTTCCAGGCGGGCTCCTGATTAATGAACTTGAAATGTATTCCCTGCTCTCCTGGTGGGCTCCTGACTTCAAAACTTGAATGTATTCCCATGCTATCTAGGCGGGCTCCTGACTTCAACAAAACAGATAAAATAAAGAAAATTTTCTGCCCCAGTTTCGGTATATGGGCACACATGTAAGTGTGAAACGAGTCACATTACCAACTATCAATAGGAACTTGAAAGCTAAATCTTGAATTGTACTCTCTTGTTTTCCAGGAGGGCTCCTGACTGCTGACTTGAAATGTATTCCCTGCTTTCCAGGCGGGCTCCTGATTACTGAACTTTAAATGTATTCCCTGCTCTCCAGGCGGGATCCTGACTTCAAAACTTGAATGTATTCCCATGCTATCCAGGCGGGCTCCTGACTTCAACAAAACATATAAAATAAAGAAAATTTTCTGCCCCTGTTTCAATCAAAGAAAATTTTGTCAGTTTAAAAGGGTGGTTAGCTGATGGCATTCTTGCTGAAGATCTTTCCGCTGCGCTGTTTTGTTTTGACTGGCGTCCCTGAACTGGCCCTGAACCGCTTTACTTTCTGACTGACTTTCAAACCCCATGCCCTTTGACGACCCGAGTATTCTACACCCATACTGTTGTTTTACATCTCTGACCTCTTTATCTGAACCTTTGCATTTCCCATGACATGACCAAATCATTCCACCGATGAAACTTTCGGTGATTCCTTGTATCCCACTTTACATCATGCTATCTTTAGAATGCTCTGACCACGCTGTGCTTTGCAATTTTAGAAGTTGGTAGTGAGCTTTGAAATCCTTTCTCATTTGCTTAGAACAAGACTGACATTGACATATCTTAGACAAATAACCTCAAAAGAAAATGAAATGCAATGATTTTGCGAGTTAAGGATAAGAAGAATCCAAAACTGGATGACTGCTAAAAAGAGAAAGAAAAGAAACTTATCTGAATGAAACAGCTGGTACCAATGATTATGACATGCATTTCGGATTAATCGGCCCAATCTGTCCAACCAATCAACTTTCAGTTGCCATACTCTGCTACCCCAGAATTTCCATAACCTGATTAATTTACCCAAACCTTGACCTTGTTCATCCTGCGGTGCCTTGACAAAGTTTCCCACCACAGACCTTTCTCATTTGCTCACTTTTCAACTCACTGTCGCCTCAAGGTGCCTGTGAAGGTTTTCACCAATAAGACTCTCTCATTTTTGACTTCTCTCAGCTCCCATCGCCTTACGGTGCCTGTGAAAGTTTTCACCAATAAGACTCTCTCATTTTTATTTCTCTCAGCTCCCGTCGCCTTACGGTGCCCGTGAGGGTTTTCACCAATAAGACTCTCTCATTTTTGATTTTTCCTGCTTGAACCAGAGTGTTGCCCCTGACATGAATTACTTTTACCTACTCGACTTGGCATTTCTCGAAGACTGATCAGAAGGTCTTTCTTTGGACCGTAACGTGGGCTTTTGGACAAGGTTGAAAGAAAGGTTATAAAAGGCTCAAAACAATTCAAACGGGTTAAAAATTATAACTTTCAGAATCAGATTTCTCACAACAACCACGACTTCTGCCCCAGTTTCTTGCTTGGGGACTTTTGAATTTTTGTTGTGATGGGACCGAACCGTGAGGCTGCCTATGTATCCTTAAAAGGAATCAGGTCGAACGTAGTTCATGTCATAGAAGTTGCTTTGTTGTTGTGATTTTTTTTCTTTTTCTTCTTTTTCTCTTTTTGCTTTTCTCTTCTTCTTTTCTTTTTGTTTTTCTTTTTTTTTTCTTCTTTTTTTTTCTTTTTTTTTCTCTTTTTCCTTTACTTATCTTTCACGCTTGCGTTTTTTATCTTTGCTACTGATTCCAAAAGAGGGGTATGAAAGGAAATAAATAAGGCTCAAAGGGGGTAACAAGGGATAAAGTGTTTAGATAGCAGAACAAAATGCCTTCATCATTTCAATCCTCAAAATATGCCAAATACAAACAAGTACAAAGAAGTCATACATAGTATCTCTTGACTGCATCGGAGTTGATAGCCATTTCTACACATTTTCCTTCTACATCTGTCAAATATAATGCACCATTGGACAGCACTCTAGTTACAACGAATGGCCCCTACCAGTTTGGGGCGAACTTTCCTTTTGCTTCAACATGATGAGGCAAGATACGTCTCAACACTAACTGTCCCACTTCAAACTTCCGCGGACGCACCTTCTTGTTATATGCTCTCGCCATTCTCTGTTGGTACAATTGGCCATGACACACTGCTGCCAATCTCTTTTCATCAATCAGACTTAATTGCTCCAAGCGGGTTTTCACCCATTAAACATCATCAATTTCCGCCTCGGCGACAATCCGAAGGGATGGGATTTCAATTTCTGCGGGTATTACTGCCTCAGTGCCATACACCAACGAATAAGGAGTTGCCCCTACTGAAGTACGAACAGTAGTGCGATAACCCAACAAGGCGAAAGGTAACTTCTCATGCCATTGTCTGGACCCTTCCACCATTTTCCGAAGTATCTTCTTTATATTCTTGTTAGCTGCCTCGACTGCTCCATTCGCCTTAGGGCGATATGGGGTGGAATTGCGATGTGTAATCTTAAACTACTGACATGTCTCCGTCATCAGATGACTGTTGAGATTAGCACCATTGTCCGTGAAGATTACCTTCGGGATCCCAAACCGATAGATGATATTTGAATGCACAAAATCGACCACTGCTTTCTTGGTCACAGACTTGAAAGTTTTCACTTCAACCCACTTGGTGAAATAATCAATGGCTACCAGAATAAACCTGTGTCCATTTGATGCTGCTGGCTCGATTGGCCCAATGACATCCATGCCCCAAGCAACAAAGGGCCATGGTGCCGACATTGTATGCAATTCAGATGGTGGAGAATGAATCAAATCCCCGTGAACCTGACACTGATGACACTTACGCACAAAACTGATGCAATATCGCTCCATAGTGAGACAATAATAACTTGCTCGGAGAATCTTCTTTTCCAGAACATATCCACTCATATGTGGTCCACAAACTCCGGAATGTACCTCAGTCATGATATACGTGGCCTGCCTCCCATCTATGCATCTTAGCAATCCAAGATCTGGAGTTCTTTTGTACAACACCCCTCCACTGAAGAAAAATCCACTTGCTAACCGTCGAATTGTTCTTTTCTGATCACCTGTGGCCTGTACCGGATATACCCCCATCCTGATGTATTCTTTGATATCATGAAACCATGGCTCCCAACAAGTTCTTCTTCTACCATATTACAGTAAGCATGCTGATCACGGACCTGAATCTGCAAAGGGTCCACATAAGCCTTATCTGGATGATATAACATCAATGCCAGAGTAGCCAAAGCATCGGCAACTTCATTATGAATCCTTGGGATATGCATGAATTCGACTGATTGAAACCATTGACAAAGCTCATGCAAACATTGTCGGTACGGTATGAGTTTCAAATCCCGTGTCTCCCATTCTCCCTGAATCTGGTACACCAGAAGGTCCGAGTCACCCAAGACCAAGACTTCCTGGACACCCATATCCACAGCCAACCTCAAACCTAGAATGCATGCCTCGTACTCCGCCATGTTGTTAGTACAATAGAAACGAAGTTGAACCGTAACAGGGTAGTGCTGCCCTGTTTCAGAAATAAGCACCGCTCCTATCCCCACACCTTTCATGTTTGCAGCCCCATCAAAGAAAAGTTTCCATCCCGACTTCTCAACTGGTTCCAACTCATCAATGTGCATCACCTCTTCATCAGGGAAATAAGTTTTCAAAGTTTCATAATCTTCATCCACCGGATTCTCAGCCAAATGGTCCGCCAAGGCCTGTGCTTTCATTGCAGTCCGAGTCACGTAGACAATGTCAAATTCTGTAAGCAGGATCTGCCACTTTGCAAGCCTCCCTGTGGGCATAGGCTTCTGAAAGATATACTTCAATGGATCTAAGCGAGAGATGAGGTAAGTAGTATAAGATGACAAATAATGTTTCAGCTTCTGTGCCACCCAAGTTAGGGCACAACATGTCCTTTCAAGATGAGTATATTTAACCTCGTAAGATGTGAACTTCTTGCTGAGATAATAGTTAGCCTGCTCCTTTCTGCCCGTGATATCATGTTGCCCCAATACACAGCCAAACGAATTATCCAAAACCGTCAAATATAGAATCAAAGGTCTCCCTGGTTCTGGCGGGACCAACACGGGTGGATTCAACAAATATCCCTTTATCTTATCAAACGCGTGCTGACATTCATCCGTCTACTTGACCGCAGCATCTTTCTTTAACAATTTGAAGATTGGCTCACAAGTTGTCATGAGCTGAGCAATGAACCTACTGATATAATTTAATCTCCCCAACAAACTCATCACCTCGATCTTGTTCCTCGGAGGTGGCAATTCCTGGATAGCCTTGATTTTTGACGGGTCCAGTTCGATACCCCGACGACTGACTATGAATCCCAACAATTTTCCTGATGGCACCCCGAAAGCGCACTTTGAAGGATTAAGCTTAAGATTGTACCTGCGAAGCCTTTGGAAGAACTTACTGAGATCCCTGACATGGTCAGACTGCTTTCTAGACTTTACGATCACATCATCCACATACACCTCGATTTCTCTGTGTATCATATCATGGAATATTGTTGTCATTTCCCTCATATAGGTTGCCCCAATATTTTTCAAACCAAATGGCATGACCCGATAGCAGTACGTTCCCCATCGCGTGATGAATGTCGTCTTTTCTGCATCTTCCTCATCCATCAAGATCTGGTGATAACCCGCATAACAATCCACAAAGGAACCAATCTCATGTTTGGCACAATTATCGATCAATATTTGGATGTTCGGCAATGGGAAGTTGTCTTTTGGATTCGCCTTGTTGAGATTGCAATAATTAACACACACCCTGGTCTTGCTAATTAACACATCGCGTTTGCGAGGGTCCTCCCGCGAACGCGAAGAAGGACACATCAGAATACCAACAGCTGAAAACCTGCAATTTTCCCTAAGTCCAAAACCTTCCGAAACACACTCGAGCCCTCGAGGCTCCTAANCTGTGTTATTTAGGTTAGGTTTGGTTTTTTCCTCAAACTGGCTTAATTCCTTACTAATTTCTTCATAGGCCTCATCATCATCATACTCCAACTCGTCATCACACTCAATTTCTTGTATTATTATTTCAGAGTTAGATTGGCTTTTTAAACTGGGCTGAAGATTCCTCATGCATGTCATATCATTGACATCAGCATAAAAAGAACTGTATAGAGAAGAAAAGAAAACAAAATAAAATTATTAGGAATGGAGAAAGAAAAGAACAATTGCATTTCATTGAATATAAAGAAAACAAGGTTTAACACATCCAACTGGACGGAACATAATGTCTGAATTACAACCCTGGAATAATCCAGACAACTAAAAAAAATCAAAGCCCACTACCAAGACTCCCTCCGAGTAGGAAGAGGAGTAGCCTCCCAATTGTTGATCTTTGCATGTGGTACCACGAATTGCGCACCCGCTTTGCTTGACCCCTCTCCGGCCTCGACCATGTTAACCTCATTGAACAATCTCTCGAAACCTTTAACCAAATCTCCATCAACATCAATCAATGAACTGGGAACCTTAGACAACAGACGCTTTCCGGTACCCGGCCTGACAAAAGATCTGGACAGACGTGGGACAGGCTTTGGAAGGGCCCACACCCTCTGCTTCATTTTGCGGGCACGTCTCACATCTGCCGCTGTAGGCTTGAACCCTAGACCAAAAGTGTCCAGATTCATAGGAAGAGAAACTGGTTGCACAATGCTTTGAAGAGCAGCTCCCAAACCCTTGCCCGGAATGAAACCATTCTTTAACATATCGGTGTCCACCATGACAGCCGTGACCATTACTTTAGGAACCAGAATGCTTTTCCCCTCGGGGATCTGCTCAACTGATACTGTGTCAAAGACTTGATATACCCACGGTCCTTTGTCGTCTTCAACTTCGATAAAAGGCATAATGGCATCACTTAAAGCACACATATTATCTTCACCGTGCACCACAATCTCCTGCCTGTCACACTCGAATTTGACCATTTGATGCAAGGTAGATGGCACTGCCTTGGCGGCATGAATCCACGGTCGCCCCAGCAAAAGGTTATAAGAGACCGCCACATCTAGCACTTGGAATTCCATGGTGAACTCCACGGGCCCTATTTTCAATTCCAGTATTATGTCACCCACTGAATCTTTGCCCCCGCCGTCGAACCCCCGCACACAAATGTTGTTCTTATGGATTCTATCATCGTCGACTTTCAGCTTGTTCAACGTAGACAGAGGACAGATGTTCGCACTAGACCCGTTGTCAACCAGAACTCGGGTGACTACAGAATCCTCACACTTTACCGTCAGATAAAGGGCCATGTTATGTTCCGTGCCCTCCACGGGCAACTCATCGTCGGAGAAAGTAACTCTATTCACCTCAAAGATTTTATTTGCTATCTTCTCCAAGTGATTCACCGAGATCTTGTCAGGGACATGGGCCTCATTCAATATTTTCATCAGCGCCCGGCGGTGCTCATCTGAGTGGATCAGCAATGAGAGCAATGAGATCTGGGCCGGTGTTTTCCTTAACTGTTCTACAATAGAATAATCCTGTTCTTTCATCTTCCTCAAGAATTCTTCCGCTTCCTCTTCTGTCACAACTTTCTTTACCAATACCGGGTTATCTTTGGGGATTCTGGCTTTTCTTAACTCTTCGGGGGTAAAGCACCTCCCCGAACGAGTTAGACCCTGAGCTTCACAAACTTCTTCTCTGATCTTTTTCCCTTTATACGTCACTACCACTTGTTCATAACTCCAAGGAACGGCTTTACTGTTGATTACTGGCAGCTGAGTTACCGGTTTTAAAATAACAGGCTCTGTGCGAGCGCCCTTCATGACCACAACAGGTTTACTTGCTACCCCTGGTACCACCACTTTAGCTTTCTCTGGTTTCACTACAATAATACTTGACGACCCTTTTCTCGGCTACCACAGCTGGCTTATTGTCTACCCCTTTCAATTGGACCATTGATTTCCCACTGGTTGCCTTTTCATTTGACCCGGTTTCGCTAGAACGGATCATCATTATCGTCTGAGAGGGTTTCTTAGGCTCCCCTCATTTGTGTATCAACTCAATCATATGGGTCTCATGATGAGCCGGTAGCGGATTCTGATTGATATTTGGTGCCTCTGGTGCCTGAACCTCGATCCGATGAGTATCAATTAGTTCGTGAACAGCTGTTTTCAACTTCCAACACTTCTCTGTATCATGTCCCGGGGCCCCTGAACAATACTCGCAACTCACCGAGTGGTCAAGATTTCTCGGAGGAGGATTTGTCATTATAGGCTCAATCGGATTCAACATACCCAACTGCCTCAACCTGTGGAATAGACTGGTATATGATTCTCCCAGTGGAGTGAAAGTTTTCTGCTTCTGCAATCTCTCATTCTTGAAGGCTTGGTTCGGTCGGAAACTTGTTCCGGGGGGATTTCTGTAGGCTCTTGGGGGTGGATAGTTGTTTTGTGGAGCTGGATATGGATTTTGTGGAGCGGGCGCACGCCATTGTGCGTGTGCCGGAGGTTGGGTATAGGTTTGTGCATGATAGACGGAAAAATGGGGATCTGGCGGGGGGTAGTAGTGTTGTGGAGGACTATATAGAATGTGGGGGTAATTTTGGTGGTGGGGTCGGGGTGGGTTATAGTAAGGTGATGGGCTTCTAGATCCGAACCAGGCTCCGGACTCAACTGTCGCAACATCTTCTTTCTTCTTTTTCCCAAGTACACCCAGTGCCGTTTTGGATGGCCTGGGTGGTTGCTTTGATTGCTGAATAACTCATGATCTTGTTGGACTTAAGTCCCTCCTCAACCATGCCTCCCATTTTTACAGCCTCATTAAAAGACTTGCCAATCGCTGACACCAAATGACCAAAATAAGTTGGCTCCAAAGCTTGCAAGAAATAATCAACCATCTCACTCTCTTTCATTGGAGGATCGACCCTTGCGGCTTGTTCCCTCCAACGGAATCCATATTCTCTGAAACTCTCCCCGAGCTTTTTCTCAATTTTTGTCAAGGACAGACGGTCTGGAATAATTTCAAGATTGTACTGAAAGTGGCAGGCAGGCGCTTGGGCCAAGTCATCCCAGGTGTACCACCTACCATGGTCCTGTCGTGTGTACCATTCCAATGCTGACCCACTCAAACTCTGGCTGAAGTATGCCATCAGTAACTCATCTCTTCCACCTGCTCCTCTCATCTTGCTGCAAAACCCTCTCAAATGTGCTACCGGATCACCATGCCCGTCGTACAGATCAAACTTAGGCATCTTGAATCCTGCTGGTAATTGAACGTCTGGGAACATACATAAATCCTTATACGACATGCTTACTTGGCCACCCAAACCTTGCATGTTCCTGAAGGATTGCTCCAAGCTCTTTACTTTTCGAAACATCTCTTCCTGCTCCGGGCTCTTAGGTGGCTTTTCAGTCTCTGCCGGGAGCTCAAAGTGAGGGATGTAAGAATATGGTTCGGGAACTTTAAAGGTAGGCTCAGGAGGGTAATACTGGCTGTCATGAGTCTGAAACAGCGGCTCACTGGAAGATCTTTGCAATGTGGCAGGTGGAGGTGCCACGAAGACAAGGGTGATTGGTGGAGGAAGGTTTTGTTTGGGTGGTGGAGCTTGGGAAGTGTAGGAAGTGGTGCCATAGCTTTGTTGGTAGAGGGGGAAAGCTGGAGTATGAGGCTCCTGAGATTGAGCCAATGGTGGAATATAAGCCGGGTTGGCGGGATAAACTGGTGGTGGTTGCCCCTTCGCCCAGGCCTGATACATTTCGGCCATTTGCTGCTTTAATTTATGCATATCTTCTTTCATTGCATTAACATCCACCACTTCCATCTCTTTTGATGGATCGACAATACTTGACTCCAATTCCTGATCGGCCATGTTCATCTTGTCTTTTGATCGGGTATTATAGGGATGAGTTGCCAGAATGCCAATCAACTAACCACATGCCTGGACTCAACACATCAAACAACAACCTTGTTAGCGATTAGGCTTTAATAGATTGGTAACCGCACATTGGGCATGAATGCACCTAAGCAGTTAACCGTCTCTATTATGCATTTGATCGGTCGCATGCATTGTCCCGGCCTTTTCTTATTTTCAATTGCAAACTTCCTTTCTCTTTTTTTTCTTTTTCTTTTTCTTCTCTTTTTTTTCATTCTTGCTTTTGTTCTCTCTTTGTTTTTATTCTCTCCTTCTCTCGATTTCTTAGTTTCTCTCATTTCTTTCTTGTTTTTCCACTCTTTTTCTTTTCTTTTTGTCTCTTGTTTTTCCTCTTATCTTCTTTCTCTTTTTCATTTGGTTACGGTCGAATCCTACGGAGATTGCCTACGTATCATGACCCCGCATGAATCAGACCAAGCGTAGTTCTTGGAGATAAAAATAATAAAACATTTTATGGAATTTTCAAATTTTTTCATAATAAAACAAACTTTGGTTACAAAGACTCGAAAACAGACTTAAAAAAGAAACTAACAAACTCTGATGAAAGACAAAATACAGACTCGAAAAACGAACAACCCACATACTCTAAATGAAAGAAATACAGACTCCAAGACAAACTGACAGACTTTAACGGAAAGAAAGTACAGACTCAAGAAATCACGAATACATCAGTGCCTCAATTGCCCCTGGGACCCGCAGGGCATCATTCGGCCTTGCCGCGGGCCGACTAGCTAAATCCCCTTGGAGGTGGTGGAGATCTTCCATTACCCGGCGACCAAAAATCATCATAGTGGCGAAGAACATAGATCTAGTCATATCCTCGCAACTACTGCACTTCATTGCGATGTAGTTGGCGATCCTTTCGATTCTCTCTCTTATGACACCCTTCTCTTGCATCAAACGCCCAATCCGATCGACTCTGGCTTCCAAAATTTGTTCGGCTACCTCATTCTTCTCTCGGAGTCGTTGCAAATCGCTTTCTAGCTGTGCCATTGCTGCATAACACTGTTCTCTTTCAACCTTGAAGTCTTTCGCCTGTCTGATTTTTTTATTCTCCGCGGTGATGACCTTTTTCTTTAGCCCTGCAACCTCATTGTTGTACTTTACTTTCAACTGCTTAACCAGACATGCTCGTTCTGCCGCATTTTCAGCCAATTGTTTTCGAGCCCTGGCTAACTCACTTTCTGCTTTGCTCAAATCAAAACTATGATCTCTCACTTTCAACCTCAGGTTTTCTATAAGTTTTTCGTCTCTAGCACTCCTGGCGGGATTTTCTACTGCTATTTTCATTTTTCGAATCTGGGCCCGAAGGGCCTCATTTTCTTTGGCTAGTTTCTTCTTCTCGCCCTCCTCTGCGGCGGTCTGCAAATCTTTCTCAAATTGCAAACATGAACTGCTTCTCCAGTTTGCCTATTGTAGCCCTGTACCCATTCTCCTTGGCCAACCAATCCCAATGTACCTGTGCCCCATCAGTAAATTGTTGGACGTGGGGTCGCTTTGCGGGCCTTTCGGGCTCCTGATGAACTTGGGATCTCTTGCCATACCAAGCACTGTATCTGGGCTCCACCTCACCCCTGGATATATCTCGTACTTGAGTTCTAGGCTCCAAAAATCTACATTGATTCCAAATTCGACGCACTTTTTCTTCCGGAAAGGCGGCCTTTGGTTTTAGCTCAACAACCTGCCTACTCAAATCTTCCTCGTGTGGGATAGTCTGGCGCCGACCTAACTGGCATAGGACTCTGTGTGGAGCATAGGGCTGGATACTCCGGAGTCCCATCAACAGTAGAAAACATACCTCAGCCGACATATAGATTACTTCATTGATCGAGAGCCATCCGAACGTCCACTCGATCCTGTTTGCAGTTAAAGATCTCAGGGTCATGCCATGCCTTTGTACCCTCCGGAAACTCATACCCCTTCACCCGCTCTTCATGCTTTTCAATGTATTTGAGCCCGGTCATGCCACAATTTAGATACCCTGGGCGATGGCAAAGATGCTCCACCATCCACAGTTGTAATAGCATATTGCACCCTTCAAAGAATTGTTCTCCCTCCCGGCAACGAGTCAGAGCTCGGTAAACTTCTGCTACGATCAATGGCACTATGGTCCCGTCTGCTCTCTTCATCATAAAATCAGTTATCCCTACGAGTCCCAACTCTATATTCCCGTCTTTTCGGGGACAAATCAAAAGACCCAAGAACGTTGTTATAAAAGCTAACCCTCTCTGAACTTCCCATTTATCTTGATTTCCCGCATGAGTAAGACCAGTATCTGGCGTCTCAAAGCCACGAGGATTCCCATAACGCCGGTACAGGAAAAGGAAAGTACAGAATCCCTTGGCCAAATTTCCGTCTTTGACGTCCCGAGCGATTCTTAACAAGTCCAAAAATTAGTGAGGGGTTACTGCTCTCGGTGCCACCGGATATTGATTTCTATGATTCCCCTCGAAACCGGCATAGCCTGCTACCTGTTCCAGTGTAGGAGTCAACTCAAAATCAGCAAAGTGGAATACATTGTGTGCCGGGTCCCAAAAAGGTATCAAGGCCTCAATTATGTCCTGTCTCGGTTTAACCTTCAAAAGCCCAATAAGCCCACTCAATGCCTTTGTCACAACTTCCTTGCTGTCGTCCCCCAAGTCATGCCACCACATATGTAACTCCAAAGGAATTTTATCACGGATTGAGAAAGGTTCATTTTGATCTGTGCTCATCCTGCACATTTATTAAGGTGATTTTAATTAGAAAAAAAAAACTACGACTCATTTTGACACCAGAAAAATGACCATTTTTTTTCAAAATTTTTCATAAAAATATCCGGCTTTGCCAATACGGCCTTTCAGCACTCGAAAATGAAGATTTTAAGGTTGTGTTGGCTAACCGGCTAAAACCTCTTTTTAAAAAAATGACCAAAGGTGGCTGTTCTCGCAAAAGCAGCCTTCCGGCGCCTTTTTAGGGACATTCGGCTATTTTTGACAAGAATGGCATCACCTTAGTTATTTTCAAATAAAGATAAAAATTTTGTTTTTTTGGGGCTATTTTCGCAAAAAGGAAGTTGGACCCGATAGGGGTTGCCTACGTATCCCACACCCTGTGAGAATCAAACCGGCGTAGTTCGGAAAAATAAAACAAACTATTTTTGAAAACAAGCTTTTTCTTTTTTTTTTCATTTTTCTCAAAAATTCGGCAGAGTTTCGACACTATTTAGGCATTGGTTTTTCAAAACAAGTGATTAACTCTCTTAGCCCTCATACTGCTATATCTCTTTCTCAACTATTCCCAGTATTCATAAGCCGGTCAGCATGCAAGTCCGAAGAAAATAAATGCACAAGTAGCAAGTAGGATGCATCAGGATGGTCTTTTTCATTTCAGGTACACCTGTCCTAGACAGACCCAACCCCTGTGTTGAGTCTCCAAAGTCAAATGCACATGATGTAAACAAACGTTCCTACTAGGGATCCGGCATGAGGCTATGTTATACTAGGTTTGAAAACCTGGGTTTATTGTTCTAGTCCTGGCTTACCCGAGCGGACAACTCGAGCGGGGAGGGGGGGGAGGGGGCAGCGTACCGGGAATACAAAAGCTTCACCGGCTTTGCAACTTATCCGAACCTCGTCCTAAATTTTGGGATATGACTCTAACAGAAAAGAAGTCACACGAAGTGCACACTTCTTCATGATTTAGAAGACTCAGAGAGAAGAGGGGTTTCGTAACAGTTTATACAGTTCACAGAATATCAAAGCAGTAAAAAGCAACAATTAGCACATTAGGCTCAAACATGTAACAAAATCAGATAAAGCCAAATATAACAATTTATCTAAGCTCGAATTCTGAATCCTGAACCAAAAGTTCTGGGTTCTTTTCCCTAGTAGAGTCGCCAGAGCTGTCACACCTCCTTTTCACCTACCCTCGGAAGGGTATTAAGGGGAGTGTTTCCAATTAAAGGACAATCGAAATAGGATTATTTTATTAAAAGATCAGAGTCGCCACTTGGGAGAATAATGATGTCCAAGTCACCGGTTGAATCCCGAATCGAGGAAAAGATTGACTCTGTTTAATAGTCCGCGAACCAGAAATCCGAGTAAGGAATTCTGTTAACCCGGGAGAAGGTGTTAGGCATTCCCGGGTTCCATTGTTCTAGCACGGTCGCTCAACTGTTACAAATGGCATTATTATCTAATTTTAAACAATTATGAACCTATGCGCAGATTTTACCTTTAACAGCTTTGATTCAATTTTTAAAGAATATTGAACGTCGTTTAAAACATGTCTTTGGATCGCGCCACATGAAATGCACCCGCAATCCTAAACACATTTTATTCAACATTTTAAGATTTTGATTTGGGTCACATGAAATGCACACCCGAGTTTAAGAAGGTAATATTATTAAAATACGCGCCTAAAGCAACTACGCGTTTTAACTTTGCGACGGCCATGGAAATTTGCTAAACGGCACGCCTCGAATTCTAACATTTTAATGAAAATAATTAAAGAGGGCCACGCAATTTGTGATTTTATTTGGCGCGACGCACCTCAATCTATTTAATTAGAGTGCTTCTAAACTAATTCACGAGGGCCATTCATTGTCTAATTTTGTTTCATGGCACACCTCGAACCAATTTCCAGAAAACAGTAAAGAAGTGAGGCTGAAAGTATCCTACTGTCTTCTAATAAAAGAAAACCAATTACTATCCCCATCCCGGGCCCAATAGGAAGCCCAACTACTTGTTGTATGCTACTGAGTTGAGGATTCTCGAGGACTTGACTTAAATTACATGTGAGGCCCTGCATCTAAAATGAAGGCCGTAGCGGTGCTGGGGCCCAAGATCGAGCCACTGCAAGTGCCAATTACCCTGATTGTTGAAATCCAAACTGGTCATGCTTGAATTGAAATCCTTCAATTAATATCATCAAATTTCAACCCCGAATTTGACTACTTGAACGGGGAGCGAACTAAAGAAGCGGGTTTGTAGGGGAATTCAGACAAACTAATAAGCAAACCAACCACATCCACCATGAATTCAGGATTGCATCCTGCTCATCGACCAATTTGCATTTAACAGGACACCACAGCACTTTAAGCAGACATAATCATGGTTAACAAATATTCTGATACAAAATTCCTTACAAACAACAACCCCTACTTCAATTAAACATGAGGCTAAGCTTCAGATATTGGAGGAAAACATGATGCCGCAATGCTTGATAATTCTCAAATGCCCTAAATTAACTAACCAGGCTTAATCACAAACTTCAGCAATTGATTGAGCATGGCTCAAAATGTGTAAACATGATTACTGTACTCCAGCTAACGATATTCAACATGAGACCCCCTTTTTGAAACATCATTTGCAAGAAGACTTAAACCGCATGAGGACTAAAACAACAAGTCAATGTCCACAAACATCATGACTCTAACAGTCCGGAATTAATTACAATCTGAAAACTGGACTACTTAAACAGAGACTGACCAAATTACACTATGAGTGAAATGAATGAAATAGAAACATCATGAAAGGGACACAGCCATGGCACAAACAGAACTAACATAATACTTTAACACTGCCTTTATTTCATCTTCAAATCGAAGTTTACATCGTGAAAGGTTTAGAACTTGTACCTGGAGATTGAAATAGACAAAGAAATGTGAGAGATCAGTAGAGTAACAAGCAGAAACTGATACCACTAACAACACAACCCAGATTCAACGATTGAAACAAGGAAAACTAGCTTGAAACTTCAATGGAATAGTGATCCTTAACCACTTGCAACAGAAAACTTTTCCCGAAATCCATATCACTCCCTATGAATTCTCAGAATAACTAGAAATTGTGTCCAGCATTCAAAACTCCAGAAATTGACTAAGGAATAAAAAAAATTCGATGGAACAGTACCAAAGCTCTGAGCTGTTTTCTTTTTTGATTTTTATCACTATCAAAATCTCTATTATATTTCAGAAATTGAAGGAAAGAAAAACAAAAACACTCCAATGCTATAGAACAGTGAATTTTTCTTGCATTTTTTGGATTTTCAGCCGTTTGATTTCTCAGAATTTTCTATCCCTTTTTCCTCTGCCTTCTAAGTCAAGAAAGAGTCTCTTTTATTTGCAAGCCAATAGGGCAACAATAAATAAAAGATTTACATCTTCAGCCCTCTTCCAAATTTGATTTGTGCCACTTTAGTCCTTTATTTTTTGCCTTGGTTATCAAACTAGCACCTTATCCAGCTTCTGGGAAGCTTCCTAACGGTTATAAAAAGATTCCCCCTCTTAAACTTCCTAAACTAACCCCCTCAGCCCCTAAAATTACCTACTGACAGACTAAAAATCATGGGCCAAGGTGCCCCTGGTAAACTCGAACACCAAATGGGCCTGGCTTAAATAGCCTAATACAGTCAAACCTGAGCAAGAACAGGTGGGCTCGACCTTCAAGCTAAGCTATGGCTAACATCCCTATTCGAATCACAGAATGTGATAAACAAACTCCCGACTTCTGGCCCCCTTTTTTTTGAAAAAATAAAGCCCAAACTATTTTGTAAATAAGAATTAAGCACCGCGAAAACAAATTGACGCAACGTGAATAAAAGATGGGAAAGAAAATCAAAACAGCAACACAGTACGACGAATCCAGTAATTTAGAGGAACGGACAACAAGAAGGGGAACGAAACTAGGAACTCTGAGATAATCCAGGAAAGCAAAGAGAAACGAAATGAGAAGTACCTCATACTTCAATGCTTTGCTAAATTATAACTAACTGGGATTTGATCCAAAACGAGTGTTAGTCGGGTTGTTCTCGTGAGAGCAACCGTCTAGCACTCATTTCGGGTCAAACCGAACTTGACGCCTGAAGCAACGACCTCCTCGTGATGGAACAGAGGTGAAAGAGAGTTACGGATCCATTTTTGCGATCTGAGATTGAAACCATCGGATAATTTTGGGGAAAAACCAAAGAAGGTTTAGTATTTGAGGGGCTTTGGAGGGTGTGTGATGAAGTTTTGGAGTAAGATGGAGCTTTCTTCTTCTAAAATGGTGGATTTTTAGGGTTGTGAGTATAAGAGAGATGAGGGAGATGAGAGATGATGAACTAGTCCGTCTCTGAGATTTCGGACAGATATAAGGAATTGGGTCTTTAGTTCCCAACCGTTGGATAGCTGGAGATGAACGGCTAGGATTAATTACCTATTAAACTACGTCGTTTAAGTAAGGGGTGGGGCTGGACCGGGTCAAAGGACGGGTATGGGCTGGGGCGGCAGGTTTGAGGGGTGCAGATTTTGGGCCTGAAGGTTTATTTCAAAGACCAGCCCAAGCTTTTTGATTTCTCATCTCTCTTCTTTTATTTTTTCCTAAATTCCCTTTGTTTTCTTATTCTTTTCTTTTTCTTTCTTTTTTCTTTTTTTTTTCCTTTTTTTTAATTTTCAAAGTTGAGTTAATTCCTACATTAATCCCTAGGACCTAATTGACTGAAAAATTAATAAAACATAAAATGATAACTGACACAATTAATTCAAAAGCAAATTAACAGAAAAACTCCTCAAAAATAAAAGTTGAAATTTAAAAATGCAAATTACATATTTTTGTGCATTTTAATTCATAAAAAATATAAAATATCTCGCATTTTTGCATTTAGGATTTAACTTTACATTTTGGGATTAATTGAAAATTCAATTGTTTTATAAAACAATTGAATTTCCAATTAATCCCAAAATGTAAAGTTAAATCCTAAATGCAAAAATGCGAGATATTTTTATATTTTTTATGAATTAAAATGCACAGATAAAATGCAAACAATTAACATAAAATGCTACAAAAATCCACAAAATTGTAAATACTAAAAGAAATTATTTTGTTTTGAATTTATGGGAGTAATTCATAGAGGGCAAAAATCACGTGCTCACAGCACCAACATCAGTTGCTTAACCCCAATGCTTATAGTACAAGTCATAAGCCTTCCTAAAAGTAACTAGAAATAACAAGTACATCACTCCTCGAAATACTAGAGGACAGTGGAAATAAAATACAACAAAAGGTGACTTCGGGGCCTACGAACGTCGAGCATGTATACCTTGAAGTCTCTAGCCGGCGTAGACATAAGTATCAAAACAAACTCGATCAGAAGTACCTGGATCTGCACAAAAATATCCAGAAGCGTAGTATGAGTACACCACAGCGGTACCTGGTAATATCAAGCCTAACCTTGGTAGAATAGTGACGAGCCAGTCAAGACACCTACCAAACATGTAAACCTATGTAGGATATAACATAAAGCTAGAAATGGAAAAAATATCAATATAAGACCAACAGAAGAAAGATCACAAATTTTCAATCAACCGTGAAGATATTAGAAGCACGAATGGAAACAAGAAACACGTGCACGGCAAGGACCACGTGCTACATGTGAATTGTATCCGTGTTAACTGCTAATTAAAATATTCAACAGATTTATTTATATACGATAAGGCATAATAACAGTCTTGAATAATATAGGAAATCAATGAGAAAATGAGTTCTATTTAGGAACCAAATGCAACAAACAATTAAAAACATATAATGGTGCAGTTGGCAATGAAAGATAGAACATGAAATAAAAATTTCAAGTAGAGCACGTAAGGGTAAGCCTAGAAACAAATGATATAACATGAAACGATAATTTCAATTAAATGCATTAAAAGCCTAATAGTCTAAATCTGCATATAAACCCGTGTACACACTCGTCACCTCGTGTGCACACCTTCCACATAATCAAATAGTACCATCAATCTAAATCTAAGGGGTAGTTTCCCCCACACAAAGTTAGGCAAGATACTTACCTTAATTTTGCCTAATCAATACACAGATTGGCTTTTCCTTTACAAATTCACCTCTACTCGGCTCAATCTAGACAAAGAAGACTTAATACATCAAACAATGCAAGAGAAAATAATTTCAATAAACAAAGCTATGATATTTATACAATTTCAAATAAATCAACAAAACTCAACCCGGGCTCGCCCGATCAAAACCTTGATCCAAGGGTAGTTCTTGTGTGACGACCCGACCAGTCGTCTTAATAATTTACGCCCTGATCCCCTATTAACTGCTTACCCCGAGTTTATTTCTGCTATTTCTATTTGTCGGGATGTTCGATTTTATGTTTTGGAAAGTTTTGGGACACTTAGTCCCTAAATGAGAGCCTAAGTGTTGGAAAGTTGACCGTAGTCGAAACAGTGTGAAGATGGCCTCGGAATGGAAATCTGATGGTTCTGTTAGCTCCGTTAGGTGATTTCGGATTGTGTTTTGGAGGTCCGTAGCTAATTTAGGCTTGAAATGCCGAAAGTTGAATTTTTGAAGTTTCCGATTCGATAGTGAGATATTGATCCCAAGGTCGCAATGGAATTCCGAGAGTTACAATAGTTCCGTTATGTCATTTGGGATGTATGTGAAAAATTTCATGTCATTCGGATGTGGTTTGGTTGGGTTTTTTATCAAAAGCGGAATTTTGAAAGATTTTGAAAACTTAGGCTTAATCCGATGTGTTTTGGTTGATTTGATATCGTTTGAGGTGTTTTGAAGATTGATACAACTTTGAATAAGGTTTAGGATATGTTGATGCCTTTGGTTGAGGTCCCGGGGGGCCTCGGGTGTGTTTCGGATGCTCAACGGATCATTTTAAGTTGTAAAAAAGTTGCAGATTTTGTTCAACTGTTGCAGAGGAATTTTACCCTACGCGTTCGCGAAGAGCTAGTTGGGGAAGGTGAAATTTAAGCGTTCGCGTTCGCGAGGGAGGCATCGCGTTCGCGAAGGGCTAAGTGTTCATGCATCGCATTCGCGAGAAGGGCATCCCGTTCGCGAGAAGGGCATCGCGTTCGCGTAGAGTCTTTTGGCCAGCTGGGTCTGAGGTCGAATTTGTTCATCGCGTTCGCGAGAGTAGGAGTGCGTTCGCGAAGGTCAAGTTTGAGGAAGCATCGCGTTCGCGAGGGCCTTGTCGCATTCGCGTAGGAGGCTTTTGGTCAAAGTCATTTTTGTGCTTCGCAAACGCGAGGCTTTGACCGCGTTCGCGAAGAAGGAATTAAATGCCTGGGCAGAATGTTTTAAAAGGTCTATTTCGCAAATTTTAGCCTAGATCCTCCATTGTTAGGCGATTTTGAAGCTTTTTTAAGAGGGTTGAAGAGGGATTCAAGGGGAATCACTTGGAGGTAACATTTTTGACTTCATAACTCGTTTTTATGTGATTAAATACCTAATTAGTTGTGGAAAATTTGAGAGAAATGGGTTATTGGGGTTTGAGTTTAAGATACCCAAAAAGGGATATTTGAGGGGTCAATTGAACTCCGATTTTAGTGTTCTTGTTATGCATAGACTTGTGAGAGTATGAGGATTCCGAAAATGTAAATTTTACCCGATTCCGAGACGTGGGCCTGAGGGGCATTTTGGTTATTTTACCTAATTTTGCGTATTAGCTTAGAATTTAATTGTAGTATCAGTTACTTGAGGTGTTATTTACAATATGCAATTGAATTGAATAGATTTGGGCCATTTGGAGTCAGATACTCGTGGCAAAAGCGTGGTTTCGGGTTGACTTGCGCTTGATCGAGGTAAGTGGCTTGTCTAACCTTGTGTGGGGGACTTTTCCCTTAGGATTTGGTATATTTGTTAATTGAAATGCCTTGTACGTAAGGTGACGAGTGCGTACTTGTGCTAATTTTTGAAAATCTGGTTTTCATTAAGTACTACTAGTATGTTTACTTGCCTGTTTAGTTCTCGTACTATTTAAGCATGTGTTAGCTTAGTAAAAGCATGCCTAAGTGATTAAATTGTCTTATTTATTTAACTGCTTTACCTGAAGTATGTGCAACATGCTAGGCTAGACTATTTGTTTGCCTTAATATGAAGTTTAATATTCTCTGAGCATTTCTCCTGTTGATGTTGTGTATTTACATTGGGATTACGAATGTGGGATTCCGGTAGCTCCCCCTTTGCATGTTTACATTTGGGACTGCGGATGTGGGATTACGGTAGCTCCCCCTGCACAGTTATATGGAACTACGAGAATGCACCCGGTAGATTCCCCCAGTGCTGGGTATTTATGTTTGGGACTACGGAACGGGATTCCGGTAGATCTCCGTGTACTATGAGCTTAACTACGGGACGGTATCCCGAGAGACTTATTAGATATGTATATTTGGGACTTCAGGACAGTATCCTAGAAGATCCCCGGTTGACATTATTGGAATTGAACTGTATTTTCCTTCGGTGTTTCCGTTGTTTCTGTGTAGTTGTTGTTGATCTTTATATCCTGTATTACTTTTACTGTTGCACATATTTATACTGTTCTATTCTACGCTGTCGAATTATATCTTTATTTTAACCTCGGTAGGGTCCTGACCTTCCTCATCAGTACTCAACCGAGGTTAGGCTAGGCACTACTGAGTACCGCTGTGGTGTACTCATGCCCTTTTTGCGCATGTTTTTCATGTGCAGATCGAGGTACCTCTACTCAGGCTTACCATTCTTGAGGCGAGGCGATTCTACGGGACTTCGAGGTATATCTGCCTCGTCCGCAGACCGATGAGTCTCTTTCTATTCTTGCATTTAGTATTTAGCCCTTCTGTACCTTCTATTCTTGTTAGACATTCCGAAGATTAGAGCTATGTAGTATTTTCTTAGCTTGTGGATCTGTGAGTTTCCGGGTTTCGGGATAGTGTATCAGATTTTGAGAAGTTGTGTGTATATGCCGAGCGGCATTTATATATTGTTTCCTTCAGTTATTTTTGGCTTTTGATTATCTATTCTGCAAGTTTAGTTTATTTTCCGCATTTGTTAGGCTTACCTAGTCGTAGAGACTAGGTGCCGTCACGATAGTTCACAGAGGGCGAACTAGGGTCGTGACAAGTTGGTATCAGACCTCTAGGTTCATAGGAGTCATGGATCACAAGCCAGTTTATTAGAGTCTCGCTGATCGGTACGGAGACGTTTGTACTTATCTACGAGAGGCTATGTAACTGTTAGGAAAATTCCACTTCATTTGATTTCCTTGTCGTGCGAGATTTTTGATATCACAATTCTAAACTTATGTCTTCTATTCTCTCACAGATGGTGAGGACACGTGCTACCCGATATGATCAGGCACCTGCACCCCCTACTGCAGCCGTCAGAGGTCGGGGCCGGGGTAGAGGTCGAGGACGCGCACGTGATACAGCCAGAGCACCTGCGCGAGCTGCCACCAACAGTGCCAGTCAGAGTCACCTGACACACCTACTGCTACTACCACGCCAGCACTTCAGGAGACTCTGGCACAGTTCATGAGTATGTACACCACTTTGGCTCAGGCAGGGTTGCTTCCCCTTGCTGTAGCCACATCCCAAGCTGGGGGAGGAGCACAGACTCCCGCCGCCCGCACTCCTCAGTAGCGAGTGCATGTTGATCAGGTCCCAGAGATTATTCATGTGCAGCCTGTAGCCCCAGGCCATCCCGAGGACAAGGGAGCGGCTTCAGAGGATGAGCAACGGAGACTTGAGAGGTTCAAGAAATGTGATCCTCCTGTATTCGGTGGGTTAGCATCAGAGGATGCCTTGGGATTTTCTGGAGGAGTGCTGCCGTATTCTTCGTACTATGGGTATATCAGGATCAAGCGGGGTTTCATTCACTACTTTCCAGCTTCGAGGAGCCACATACGAGTGGTGGCGCACCTATGAGTTAGACAGTCCAGACGAGGCTGCTTCGCTGACTTGGACCCAGTTTTCCGATCTATTTCTGAGAGAGTTTGTTCCTCAGAGCCTCAGAGATGCATGGCTCGCCGAGTTTGAGCATTTGCGCCAGGGTGCTATGACTGTCTCAGAGTATGCTGTCTGTTATACTAGCTTGGATAGACATGCACCGGCCTTGGTTTCTACTGTTCACGAGAAGGTTTGCCGATTTATTGAGGGGCTTATTCCCAGCATCAGGTCTAGCATGGCTCTAGAGTTGGAGATGGATATCCCTTATCAGCAGGTGGTGAGCATTGCTAGGATGATTGAGGGTATGCATGCTAGGGAGAGAGAGGAGAGGGAGACCAAGAGGTCTCGAGAGTCGGGCCATTATTCTGGTGCCCGCACACCAACTGCAGGTCGTCATGGTAGGGGCTATATGAGTCGCCCTATTCATTCAGCTCTCCAAGCAGCCAGTAGTGCTCCAGCTCCTCCTAGGCCTCAGGAACCTTATTATGCACCTCCAGTTTCTAGCGCGCCTCCTGCGCGGGGTGCTCTCAGAGGTCAGTCCAGCAGACCTGGCCCGATACAGTCACAGCCACCACGTCCTCCCAGAGCTTGTTTTGAGTGTAGTGACACATGCCATATGGTGAGGAATTGCCCCAGACTTGGTAGGGGTGCACCTCCACAGACTTCTCAGCCACAGCGTGCCCCGCGGAGTTCTCAGGCTATGGTTACAGCTCCAGTTGCTACCCCACCTGCTCAACCAGCTAGAGGTGGAGGTCGGGGAGGTAGAGGTCGCCCTAGAAAGGGAGGCCAGGCCCGATACTATGCCCTTCTTTCCCGTACCGAGGCTGTTGCCTTTGATTCTGTCATCATAGGTATTATACTGATTTGTCACAGAGATGCATCGGTTCTATTCGACAGGCTCCACTTATTCTTATGTGTCTTCTTATTTTGCTCCGCGTTTGGGTGTATCTCAGGATTCTTTGAGTTCCCCTGTTTATGTTTCTACTCCTGTGGGAGATTCTCTTATTGTGGACCGCATTTATTGGTCGTGTTTGGTTGCTCTTAGTGGTTTTGAGACTAGAGCTGATTTATTGTTGCTCAGCATGGTAGACTTTGATATTATCTTGGGCATGAACTGGTTGTCACCCCATTATGCTATTCTTGATTGTCACGCCAAGACCGCAACGCTGGCTATGCCAGGTGTACCGCGTTTTGAGCGGAGGGGTGCTTTAGATCACACTCCTAGTAGAGTTATTTCTTTCCTTAAAGCTCAGTGTATGGTTGAGAAGGGGTGTGATGTGTATCTAGCCTATGTGAGAGATGTCAGTATTGATACCCCTTTAGTTGATTCAGTTCCAGTAGTACGGGACTTTTCCTATGTGTTTCCAGCTGATTTTCCAGGCATGCCGCCTGATAGTGATATTGATTTTGGCATTGATTTGTTGCCGGGCACTCAGCCCATTTTTATTCCTCCGTATCGTATGGCTTCTCCTGAGTTGAAAGAGTTGAAGGATCAGTTGCAGGAATTGCTTGATAAGGGTTTTATTCGACCCAGTGTATCACCTTGTGGTGCTCCAATCTTGTTTGTGAAGAAAAGATGGTTCTATGCGCATGTGTATTGATTATCGCCAGTTAAACAAGGCTACAGTGAAGAACCATTATCCTTTGCCTCGTATTGATGATCTGTTTGACCAGCTTCAGGGTGCACGGGTGTTTTCTAAGATTGACTTGCGCTCAGGTTACCATAAGTTGAAGATTCGGGAGCCAGATATCCCGAAGACTGCTTTCAGGACTCGGTATGGTCATTATGAGTTTCTTGTTATGTCATTTAGGCTAACCAATGCCCCAGCAGCCTTTATGCATTTGATGCACAGTGTATTCCGGCCACATCTTGACTCTTTTGTCATTGTCTTTATTGATGACATTGTGGTATATTCCCGGAGTCGGGAAGATCATGAGCAGCACCTGAGGACAGTGCTTCAGACTTTGAGGGAAAAGAAGTTATATGCAAAGTTTTGAAAATGTGAGTGTTGGTTGGATTCCGTAGCATTCTTAGGCCACGTGGTATCGAGTGAGGGTATTCGGGTGGATCTGTAGAAGGTATAGGTAGTGCAGAGTTGGCCCAGACCATCCTCAGCTACAGAGATCCGCAGTTTTCTCGGTTTGGCGGGTTACTATCGTCGTTTTGTGGAGGGGTTTTCATCGATTGCAGCCCCTATGACCAGACTAACCTAGAAGGGTGCTTCGTTCCAGTGGACGGAAGAGTGTGAGGAGAGCTTTCAGAAGCTCAAGACAGCTTTGACTGCGGCCCCAGTTTTGATATTGCTTACAGGTTCGGGTCTTATACAGTCTATTGTGATGCCTCGAGGGTTGGCCTCAGAGCGGTGTTGATGCAAGACGGTAGGGTGATTACCTATGTGTCCATATAGTTGAAGATACATGAGAAGAATTACCCTGTCCGCGACCTTGAGTTAGCTGCCATTGTTCACGCCCTGAAGATTTGGCGCCATTATCTATACGGTGTGCCTTGTGAGATTTATACTGACCATCGGAGCTTGCAACACATGTTCAAGCAAAAGGATCTAAATTTGCACCAGAGGAGGTGGTTAGAGTTGCTGAAGGATTATGATATCACTATTCTGTATCACCCGGGCAAGGCCAATGTGGTGGCCGATACTTTGAGTCGCCGGGCGGAGAGTATAGGGAGTTTGGCTTATCTACCAGCATCAGAGAGGCCTATGGCAATGGATGTTCAGGCCTTAGCCAGTCAGTTTGTGAGATTGGATCTTTCGGATCCTAGTCGCGTTCTAGCTTGCGTGGTTTCTCGGTCTTCCTTATTTAATCGTATCAGGGAGCGGCAGTATGATGACCCTCATTTGATTGTCCTCAAGGACAAGGTTCAGCATGGTGATGCCAGAGATGTGACCATTGGTGAGGATGGAGTACTGAGGATGCAGGGTCGGGTCTGTGTACCCAATGTTGACGGGCTTCGGGTGTTGATTCTAGAGGAGGCCCACAGTTCGCGGTATTCCATCCATCCAGGTGCCGCGAAGATGTACCCGGATTTGAGGCAGCACTATTGGTGGAGGCGGATGAAGAAAGATATAGTTCGGTTTGTAGCTCGGTGACTCAACTGTCAGCAGGTGAAGTGGGAGCAGATCACCATGGACTTTGTAGTTGGCTCCTGCGGACTTTGAAAAAGTTCGACGCTGTTTGGGTGATTATGGATCGGCTGACCAAGTCCGCTCATTTCATTCCTGTGTGTACTACTTATTCTTCGTAGCGGTTGGCGGAGATTTATATCCGGGAGATAGTTCGTCTGCATGGTATTCCAGTTTCCATCATTTCGGATAGAGGTACTCAGTTCACACCGCGGTTCTGGAGGGCTGTTCAGCATGAGTTGGGCACACAGGTAGAGTTGAGTACAGCATTTCACCCTCAGACGGATGGGCAGTCAGAGCGCACTATTCATATTCTTGAGGATATGCTCCGTGCGTGTGTGATCGAGTTTGGAGGGTCTTGGGATCAGTTCTTGCCATTGGCGGAGTTTGCTTACAACAACAGTTATCAGTCCAGCATTTAGATGGCACCGTATGAGGCTTTATATGGTAGGCGGTGTAGATCTCCGGTTCGTTTGTTCGAGCCGGGTGAGGCTAGATTATTGGGCATAGACTTGGTTTAGGATGCTTTGGAGAAGGTTAAGGTGATTCAAGATAGACTCCGTACAGCCCAGTCCAGACAGAAGAGCTATGCGGACCGGAAGGTTCGTGATGTTTCCTATATGGTTGGAGAGCGGGTTCTGCTTCGGGTTTCGCCTATGAAAGGCGTTATGAGATTTAGGAAGAAAGGGAAGCTGAGTCCGAGATTTATTGGCCCTTTTGAGATATTGAGGCGAGTTGGGGAGGTTGCTTAGGAGCTTTACCTATCTCCCAGCTTGATAGGAGTTCATCCGGTATTTCATGTTTCGATGCTCCGGAGGTATCACGGTGATCCGTCGCACGTGTTGGATTTCAGTTCAGTCTAGCTGGACAAGGATCTATCCTATGTTGAGGAGCCAGTGGAAATATTGGACAGGCAGATTAGAAAGCTGAGGTCAAAGAACATTATACCAGTGGTTCAGTGACGGGGTCAGCCGGTCGAGGAGGCGACCTGGGAGACCGAGCAGGATATGCGCAGCCATTACCCTCATCTTTTCACTACTTCAGGTATGTCTCTATGCTCGTTCGAGGATGAATGAATGTTTAAGTGTAGGAGGATGTGACGACCTGGCCGGCCATCTTAATAATTTACTCCACGATCCCCTATTGACTGCTTCCCCCGAGTTTATTTGTGCTATTTTGATTAGCCGGGATGTTCGGTTTTAAGTTTTGGAAAGTTTTGGGACACTCAGTCCCTAAATAAGAGCTTAAGTGTTGGAAAGTTGACCATAGTCGGAATAGTGGGAAGATGGCCTCGGAATGGAAATTCGATGGTTCCGTTAGCTCCGTTAGGTGATTTCGGGCTTAGGGGTGTGTTCAGATTGTGTTTTGAAGGTCTGTAGCTAATTTAGGCTTTGAAATTGAATTTTTGAAGTTTTCGGTTCGATAGTGAGATTTTGATCCGAGGGTCAGAATGGAATTCCGAGAGTTACAGTAGTTCTGTTATGTCATTTGGGATGTGTGTGCAAAATTTCAGGTCATTTAGACGTGGTTTGGTTGGTTTTTTTATCAAATGCGGAATTCGGAAGATTTTAGAAACTTAGGCTTGAATCTGATGTGTTTTGGTTGATTTGATGTCGTTTGAGGTGTTTTGAAGATTGGTACAAGTTTGAATAAAGTATTAGGATATGTTGATGCCTTTGGTTGAGGTCCCGGGGGCCTCGGGTGTGTTTCAGATGCTTAATGGATCATTTTAAGTTGTAAAAAAGTTGCAGATTTTATGAGCTTTCGATCAAAATATCTAACCAAAACACGTTCGAATGACCTGAAATTTTGCACACACATCCCAAATGACATGACGGAGCTACTGCAACTTCTGGAATTCCATTCCGACCCTCGGATCAAAATCTCACTATCGGACCAGAAACTTCAAAATTTCAAACTTCGGCATATCAAGCCTAAATTAGCTACGGGCCTCCAAAACACATTCCGAACACGCTCCCAACCCCGAAATCACCTAACGGAGCTAACAGAACCATCGGTTTTCCTCGGACCATCGGTTTTCCATTCCGAGGCCGTCTTCACACTATTCTGACTACGGACAACTTTCCAACATTTAAGCTCTCATTTAGGGACTAAGTGTCCCAAAACTCTCCGAAACCTAACACCGAACGTCCCGGCAAACCAAAATAGCAGAAATGAACTTAGGGGAAGCAGTTAATGGGGGATCGGGGCGTAAATTCTAAAAATGACCGGCCGGGTCGTTACATCCTCCCATACTTAAACATTCGTTCGTCCTCGAACGAGCATAAAGAACATACCTGAATTAGTGAAAAGATGAGGGTATCGGCTGCGCATATCTTGCTCGGTCTCCCATGTCGCCTCCTCGACCGGCTGAACCCGCCACTGAACCTTTACCGATGCAATGTTCTTTGACCTGAGCTTTCTAACCTGTCTGTCCAATATCGTCATTGGCTCCTCAACATAGGATAGATCCTTGTCCAACTGGACTGAACTGAAATCCAACACGTGCGACGGATCACCGTGATACCTCCAGAGCATCGAAACATGAAATACCGGATGAACCCCGGCCAAACTGGGAGGTAAGGCAAGCTCATAAGCTACCTCCCCAACTCGCCTCAAAATCTCAAAAGGGCCAATAAACCTCGAACTCATCTTCCCTTTCTTCCCAAACCTCATGACACCTTTCACAGGCGAAACCCGAAGCAGAACCCGCTCTCACCAACCATATAGGAAACATCACGAACCTTCGTCTGGACTGGGCTGTACGGAGTCTATCCTGAATCACCTTAACCTTCTCCAACGCATCCTGAACCAAATCTGTGCCCAATAGTCTCGCCTCACCCGGCGCAAACCAACCCACCGGAGACCTGCACCTCCTACCATATAAAGCCTCATACGGCGCCATCTGAATGCTGGACTGATAACTATTGTTTTAAGCAAACTCCGCCAATGGCAAGAAATGGTCCCAAGACCCTCCGAACTCAATCACGCACGCACGGAGCATATCCTCAAGAATCTGAATGGTGCGCTCGGACTGTCCTTCCGTCTGGGGGTGAAATGCTGTGCTGAACTCCACCCAAGTACCCAACTCCTGCTGAACGGCTCTCCAGAACCGTGATGTGAACTGAGTACCCCTATCTGAGATGATAGAAACTGGAATACCGAGCAGACGAACAATCTCCCGGATGTAAATCTCCGCTAACTGCTCCAATGAATAAGTAGTACACATAGGAATGAAACGCGCGGACTTGGTCAGCGGATCCAGAATCACCCAAATTGCATCGAACTTCTTCGCAGTCCGAGGGAGACCAACTACAAAATTCATGGTGATCCTCTCCCATTTCCACTTCGGAATCTCTATCTGCTGAAGCAACCCACCCGGTCTCTGGTGCTCATACTTCACTTGCTGACCGTTGAGGCATCTAGCTACAAATCCCACTATGTCTTTCTTCATCCGCCTCCACCAATAGTGCTATCTCAAATCCTGATACATCTTCGCGGCACCCGGATGGATGGAATACCGCGAACTATGGGCCTCTGCCAATATCAACTCCCGAATACCATCAACATTGGGTACACAGACCCGACCCTGCATCCTCAATACCCCGTCCTCACCGATAGTCATATCCCTAGCATCGCCATGTTGAACCTTGTCCTTGAGGACAAGTAAATGAGGGTCATCATATTGCACTCCCTGATACGATCGAATAACGAAGACCGAGAAACCACACAGGCTAGAACCCGACTGGGCTCCGAAATATCCAATCTCACAAACTGGCGGGCTAAGGCCTGAACATCCATCGCCATAGGCCTCTCTGATGCTGGTAGATATGCCAAACTCCTCAAACTCTCTGCTCGGTGACTCAAGGCATCGGCCACCACATTGGCCTTGCCCGGGTGATACAGAATAGTAATATCATAATCCTTCAACAACTCTAACAATCTCCTCTGGTGCAAATTTAGACCCTTTTGCTTGAACAAGTGTTGTAAGCTCCGATGATCCGTATAAATCTCACAAGGCACGTCGTACAAATAATGACGCCAAATCTTCAAGGCATGAACAATAGAAGCTAACTCATGATCGTGGACAGGATAATTCTTCTCATGTACCATCAACTGTCTGGACACATAGGCAATCACCCTACCGTCCTGCATCAAAATCGCTCCAAGGCCAATCCTCGAGGCATCACAATAGACAGTATAACAACCTGAACCTGTAGGCAATATCAGAACTGGGGCTGTAGTCAAAGTTGTCTTGAGCTTCTAAAAGCTCGCCTCACACTCTTCCGTCCACTAGGACGGAGCACCCTTCTGGGTCAGTCTAGTTATTGGTGCTGCAATAGAAGAAAACTCCTCAACAAACCGACGGTAATAACCCGCCAAGCCAAGGAAACTGCGAATTTGTAGCTGAGGATGGTCTACGCCAACTCTGCGCTGCCTCTACCTTTTTTGGATCCACCCGTATGCCCTCGCTCGACACCACGTGACCCAAGAAGGCCACAGAATCCAACCAAAACTCACATTTTGAAAACTTGGCATACAATTTCTTTTCCCTCAAGGCCTGAGCACTGTCCTCAGGTGCTGCTCATGATCTTCCCTACTCCGGGAGTATACAAGAATATCATCTATGAAAACAATGACGAACGAGTTGAGATATGGCCTGAACACACTGTGCATCAAATGCATAAATGTAGTTGGGGCATTGGTCAGCCCAAATGACATAACTAGAAACTCGTAATGACCATACTGAGTCCTGAAGGCAGTCTTCGGGATATCTGGCTCCTGAATCTTCAACTAATGGTAACCTGAGCGCAAGTCAATCTTAGAAAACACCTGTGCGCCCTGAAGCTGGTCAAATAGATCATTAATACGAGGCAAAGGATAACGGTTCTTCACTGTAACCTTGTTCAACTGACGATAATCGATGCACATACGCATAGAACCATCCTTTTTCTTCACAAACAAGACCGGAGCACCCAAAGGTGAAACACTGGGTCGAATAAAACCCTTATCAAGTAACTCATGTAACTGATCCTTCAACTCCTTCAACTCAGGAGGAGCCATACGGTACGGAGGAATGGAAATAGGCTGAGTGCCCGGCAACAAATCAATGCCAAAATCAATATCTCTATCAGGCGGCATGCTCGGAAGATCAACTGGAAACACATCGGGATAATCCCGTACCACTGGGACAGAATCAACAGAAGGGGTATCAATACTGACATCTCTCACATAAGCTAAATACGCGTTACACCCCTTCTCAACCATACGCTGAGCTTTAAGGAAAGAGATAACTCTACTGGGAGTGTGATCTAAAGTACCGCTCCACTCAACACGCGGAATACCTGGCATTGCCAGCATCACGGTCTTGGCGTGACAATCAGGAATAGCATAATGGGGCGACAACCAGTCCATGGCCAAGATAATATCAAAATCAACCATGTTGAGTAACAATAAATCTGCTCTGGTCTCAAAGCAATGAATAGTAACCAAACACGACCGATAAACGCGGTCCACAACAAGAGAATCTCCCACAGGAGTAGAAACATAAATAGGAGAACTCAAAGAATCTCGGGATACACCCAAATGCGGAGCAAAATAAGAAGACACATAAAAATAAGTGGAGCCTGGATCGAATAGAACCGATGCATCTCTATGACAAACTAGTATAATACCTGTGATGACAGAATCGGAGGCAACAACCTCGGTACGAGCAGGAATGGCATAATATCTAGCCTGGCCTCCCCCTCGAGGGCGACCTCTACCTCCCCGACCTCCGCCCCTAGCTGGCTGGGCAGATGGGGTAGCAGCTGGAGCTGTAATCATGGCCTGAGAACTCTGCTGAGCACGTTGCGGCTGAGAAGTCTGTGGAGGTGCACTCCTCCCAAGTCTAGGGCAATCCCTCACCACATGGCGGGTTTCACCACACTCGAAACAAGCTCTGGGAGGACTTGGTGGCTGTGACTGGCTAGGGTCAGGTCTGCTGGACTGACCTCTGAAAGCACCCCGTGCAGGAGGCGCGCTAGAAACCGTAGGTGCATAGTAAGGCTCCTGGGGTCTAAGAGGAGCTGGAGCACTGCTGGCTGATGGAAGAGCTGAATGAACGGGGCGACCCATATAACCCTTACCATGATGACCTGCTGCTGGGGTACGGGCACCAGAGTAGTGGCCCGACTCTCGAGACCTCTTGGCCTCTCTCTCCTCTCGCTCCCTAGCGAGCATACCCTCGATCCTCCTAGCAATTCTCACTACCTGCTGATAAGGAATGTCCATCTCCAACTCTCGAGCCATGCTAGATCTGATGGGTGGGATAAGACCCTCAATGAACCGGCAAACTCTCTCGCGGACAGTAGCAACCAAGGTCGATGCATGCCTGGCCAATATGGTATAACGGATAGCATACTCCGAAATGGTCATAGCACCCTGGTGCAAATGCTCAAACTCTGCGCGCCATGCGTCCTTGAGACTTTGAGGGACAAACTCTCTCAAAAACATATCTGAGAACTGGGTCCGGGTCAGTGAAGCAGCCTCGACTGGACTGCCTATCTTATAAGTGCGCCACCAATCATAGGCGGCTCCCCGAAGCTGGAAGGTAGTAAAGGAAACCCCACTGGATCCGGCTATACCCATAGTACGAAGAATACGATGGCACTCCTCTAAAAATACCAAGGCATCGTCTGATGCTAATCCACTAAATACTGGAGGATCATACTTCTTGAACCTCTCAAGTCTCCGCTGCTCGTCCTCTGAAGCAGCTGCCTCGGGCTGAACTGGTACAACAGGTTGTACAGGAATAATCTCTGGGACCTGCTCAACATGCACTCGCTACTCAGGAGTGCGGGCGGCGGGAGTCTGTGCTCCTCCCCCGGCCTGGGATGTGGCTGCAGCAAGGGGAAGCAACCCTGCCTGAGCCAACATGGTGTACATACTCATAAACTGTGCCAAAGTCTCCTGAAGGGCTGGAGTAGTAGTAGCTGTAGGCATGACAAGTGTCTGAACCCCGGCTGGATCTGCTGGCGGTACCTCAGCGGCAGCTTGCGCAGGTGCTCTAGCTGCATCACGTGCACGTCCACGGCCTCTACCCTGGCCCCTGCCTCTGACGGTGGCAGTAGGGGGCGCGGGTGCCTGATCGTCTCGAGTAGCACGTGTCCTCACCATCTGTGAGAGAATAGAAGACAGAAGTTTAGAATTGTGATGTCAAAATATCGCATGACAAGGAAATCAAATGAAGTAAGAATTTCCTAACAGTTACATAGCCTCTCGTAGATAAGTACAGACGTCTCTGTACCGATCAGCGAGACTCTAATAAACCGGCCTGTGTTCCGTGACTCCTGTGAACCTAGAGCTCTGATACCAACTTGTCACGATCCCAGTTTGCCATCCGTGAACATGTCGTGATGGCACCTAGTCCCTATGACTAGGTAAGCCTAACAATGCGGAAAAACAACATACCTTGCGGAAATAAACAATTAAAACTGAACAACTAGAAGAAAAATTGTATATAGTTGCCGCTCGGCATATACAACTCAATAACGCGGAAGTCTACAATATCACCCCAAAACCCGGAAAGTCACGGGAACACAAGCTAACAGAATGTAATACACTGCTCTAACTCCAGAATATCTAAAACAACAGTACGAAAGGGAAAGCTAACTGCTAAAGCTAGAATAAAATAGAGACTCCTGGTCTGCGGACGCGGCAGATGTACCTCGAAGTCTCCGCTAGATCTCTCCGCCTCGGGGATAATACGCCTGGGTGGAGGTACCTGGATCTGCACATGAAAAACATGCGCAGAAGGGGCATGAGTACACCACAGCGATACTCAATAAGTGCCAAGCCTAACCTCGGCCGGGTAGTGACGAGGAAGGTCAGGGCCCTACTGAGATAAACATAATAAATGATAGGATAAAGAAACAATATGAATATAGTCCACAGCGAGAATCTAAACAGGATAATAAGGAATACAGTAACAGAAGTGATCTTCTAAACGTCAATACCACACAAGAGGGGGGGTGATTTGTGTGGTACCTAATTTTCGCCCTAGAAGAACCTGGTTCTTCTAGATGTATTTACTATGACTGTTTGCGGAATTAAGAGTGCATAAAATAAAGAACACAGAGATTTTTACGTGGAAAACACCTGGCTCAAAAGGTGAAAAAACCACGACCTACTACTCAGTAGGATTTTCCCAAACTTCCACTAAAATCACTGAGCCAAAAATAGCATTTACAAACTCTTGTAAACCTAAGGATTAAACTCTAATCCCAGTGTAGCACACAGCCTCAACTGCTGCGACACCTTCAAGTTAACTCTAACTTGAATACTCAATATACCTATTACAATTGCTTCTATAAAAGCTGAAAGGTACAATATTAAAAACCTACTACAATTGAACTAGAAATAAACAAAAGACACAATGGAATTGGTTCATCACTCTTGGTTCATGTAGCTTCAGATTTGCACACTTGAATCACACATAAATTGCTTGCAAAGTTCACCTAGCTCTTTTGCTCTCAATTTAGTTTTAACTTCTGCGTATGTGCAATCACCTGTAAAAGAGAACACTCTTTACTATTTATAAAGTTTAATAATCAGAGATTGATTAAGACTCGAATTGCTGATCCTTCACCAAGTTCGAGTCCTAGTACACTTCAAACTTTAATCCCTAATCTTGATCCGGATGTAGTTCTCTTCATATAAGGAGACTTCAACTCCTTATCCCATGCAACCTTTTCGATCAACTCAGATATTGTTACTGCTCGTTACAAACCCTTGAGACCTATCTTGACACGTCTGTCGCATGAATAAATATGTCAGCACTGTGCATGTCTCACATGAAGGACATGGTTCATGACTGAGTTCATTTTGTCAATCTTCAAAACTTCATCTTAACTTGGGCCAACAAATTCCCCCTTTTTGATGATGACAAACTCTGTGCTTTTACTGATCAGAGTCCCTGTGGAACTCAGCTTAATATTCACATTTTAATTTAACTTATCATTAAGAACCAGGTTTATCAGGTTATAAATATCACTTTTTTCAGAATCAGAATACAAAAGTAAAACACAATATCTTTTCCCCCTTTTTGCATCATCGAAAAGTTTCATATTATATGAATCCCAGATGTTAATTATTACTCATGGCCACTGGGGCAACTGCAAGTGAAAACATGATATAGTTAATCAATAATCAGCTTCACAAAACACATTTAACTATTTAGATCAGAAGTACCATATAACAAGAGAAAACAAAGCATAGTTTCATTGATTAGGAGGTGTTTCCACATAACAGACCACAAAAAGAAAAATAAACATCCAACCATGAGCAACAAAAAAAGATAAAAGTCCCGAATCTGGGTCACTGAGGGGTATTCTAAACTGGTTCTAGGGCTTGGAGGAACTAGAGGGTTGGGATTGAAGGAGATTGAGCATTGTTTTGAGCATCCCTTCACTCTTTTCTTTTTCCTTTGCTAGCTCATCTTTGAGGTCATTTCTTTCACTTTCCAGTTCAGCAATGCGAGCCTGGAGCCTAGCAATTTCTGCATCTTTTGTGCCACATTCTAGAACCAATGCCCTAACTTTGCTATTCATAGGAGTCTTCACTGATGAACCAGGTTCAACAGGAGTTACACTTAGCAGATAAGCACAAGCCTGCAGAGTTTTGATCCCAAAGTGCTCTTTGCTGGAGGCCATCTCCCACTTTTTCAATAGCACATCTAACTTGGCCAAAACATTTGTCAATATAAACCCATAAGGTTGGCATGGGCCTTAGAGCCATTGATGACTCTGTCCAGCAACTTAACAATGAAAGCAGGCCAGTTAATCTGCTTTCCTCTTACAAGACACTCCAGAAGAACCAGATCCATATAATTTGCAGTATGTCTTCTCTCCTGTCTAGGCAGCAAACACTTGTTCACAAACTCAAAAAGTACTTTGTGCTCAGGCTTCATTTCACTCTTTTGCACAAATCTAGCCTCAGGCACTTCTTCAGCAGACTTGGTATCACAGAAATTCCGGGTGATTTGGAGAGCAGAAGGGAGAGAATCCAGACAAGGCCACCTTTGCCTAGTATAATCATCATATCCCTCACAGGGTATGTCTAGAATTCTTCCCAACTTAGGTGCATCAAACTGCACCTCTACCCCTCTCACCAAGCTTGTAACAACCTCATTCACCACTGTGGCATTCGCCATAAACTCTATCAGCTCCTTTCTTGCCAGCCTGCCATCCAGTTGAAGAACCATGTTCTTCCAACCCTGTGCTTCCAGTGCATCAACCAATCTTTTCATGCCTGGCTCCTCCAGATCTTTCAGAATTCTTCCTTTCAATATTTTTCTCTTTCCAAAAAGGACAAACCTGTCCTGCTCTTTCTCAGATTCCTCTTCTTCTTCTTCTCCACTCCAAGCTTCTTCTTCTTCAGGAACTTTTACTTGTTTTCCTTTAACTGCAGACCTGGTTCTTTTTGCCAGGGAGGGTTCAGCAGAGGTAGATTCTGAAGACTTCTTGGTAGAAGTCTTGGATTTCTTAGGTTTAGGAGTGGAAACCTCCTCAGTAGTACCTCTCTCTTGATGGACCAGTTCCATCTCTTCCTCCTCTTCTTCTGCAGCTACAGAACTTTCCTGAACTTTAGCTTTTCCCTTTTTCTTGTTCTTTTTCTTGCTTGCCTCTAAGGCTTTCTGCAACTCAACCTCGCTTTGCCTTACCCTACTTCTGGTAACTTTCACCTTTGTTGCTGAAGGGACATTAGACTTAGGAGATGCCACCTTGCTCTTCTTGGTTGGCTTAGAGGCAGATGGAGCCTTTTGGGAAGAAGCTTTGCGCTTCTTAGGATCATAGCTTTCTCCCACCTTCTTCAGAATATCAGCCAAAGTTTTTTCCACAGATGAACTAGGTTCATCTGGTTGTTCACTCAGGTGTACTAGGCCTTCAGCAGCCTCCCCAGTTTCACTTCCCCCTGCCTTGTTGCCACTCTCCTCAACTCCTCCACAAATTGCAAGAATTTCACCTTTCTTTTTCTTTCCCTTCCTCTTCGATTCTCCCTCACTTACATCTCTCACATACCCCACCAACACAAACCTATCATCTACTTTCTCCACTACATCAGAAAAAACATAGCATGTATTTACCTTACCTATTAGGGGTTTCTTGATTTTTGTCTGATTCAGAAGACCCACGTTCTTCTCCATCGCTTGCAGAGACAAAATCTTCAGACTCAGAACTCAAGTCAGATGACACTTTTCCAGAGCTTCCCCCTTTTTGACTCGCTTTCAATTTTTCGTTGAGAGCTGTTCTCAAGGCACCAGTAGCAACAGTCTTTCTAGCCAACATTTTCTGCCTGCGAAATCTTGGTTTAGGGTTGTCGCTAGGAGGTATAGATGAAGATGTGTTAGGAGATACTGGTGGGGGAGTTAAAGGATTTTCTTGGGGGTTTGTCATGGCGAAGAATTTCTGGAGGGCTTTTTGGAATTTTGGAGAGTTTTGGAGAGATGGAGGATGATCAGGGGTTTAACACTTAATGACGGTTATGGAGTGAAGTAGGAATATGTGGAGTGTGTTTAAAGTAGAGTATGATTAGGTGCAGCAATGACAGTCTTTTGCAGTGGTCAATCAGGGGTCTAATCTCTTTAGGACTCAGGTCTTTAATTGATCGACGCTAGTTTTTAGAAGATAATCCTGTTTTATTTAGAATTCGAAGGGAATGAAACTGGTTCAATGCACAACGGTTAGATTTTAGAAGTTTGGTTAGGATAGGACTTCTGCTCATAATTGGAATATTTATTTTTCTAATTGTGCAAAGTATAGAAACATACCTGACCCTTTCTTATGAGCATATACTGATGAACCAGGTTCTGCATGTAGAACTTCTCTTGATTATGCCTCATATATCAGAATAGAAAAAAACTTTGTAAGAGATCAATGAACATCAACACACGTCACAGGAGTATACTGATTAGAGTATGAGACTGAGTAAGAATTAATCTAGATATTTACATAAAGTCAGAACTTCTAACCAAATTTTTTTTTTCATTGCATTCTGAACTGGTTCCTTTCAGGTGATCTTAATCATCCCTAATTCCAACCTGTTTCTTTCAAAGTTTTCCCTATTCAGTGCTTTGGTGAAGATGTCAGCCATTTGTTTATCAGTGGCATAGAATTCTATTGAGATTAGTCCTTTCTCATAATTATCTCTCAAGAAGTGGTGTCTAACATCTATGTGCCTGGTCCTTTTATGATGAACAGGGTTCTTTGTCATACTTATAGCACTAGTGTTATCACAAAATATTGGTATGCATCCCACTTCTATTCCAAAATCAATCAGTTGTTGTTTGATCCATAGTAATTGAGCACAACAAGAAGCTGTAGCCACATACTCAGCTTCAGCAGTAGATAGGGCTACTGAATTTTGCTTCTTGGTAGCCCATGATACAAGACATGAGCCAAGGAAGTGTGCCATACCTGAGGTACTTTTTCTATCCACTAGGAAACCTGCATAGTCAGCATCAACATAACCTACTAGATCGAAATTACTACCTTTAGGGTACCAAAAACACAGTTCAGTAGTGCCTTTCAAATATCTCAATATCCTTTTGACAGTAGTCAAATGAGACTCTTTTGGATTTGCTTGAAAACGAGCATATAGCCCTACACTGAAAACAATGTCAGGTCTACTGGCAGTAAGATACAAGAGTGAACCAATCATACCCCTATACAACTTCTGATCAACTGATGAACCAAGTTCATCAATATCTAATTTAGTGGCAGTTGCAATAGGTGTATCTATTTCTTTAGAATCCTCCATTTTAAACTTCTTGATTAGTTCTTTTGTGTACTTCTGCTGATGAATCATGGTTCCATTTTGACTTTGTTTGATCTGCAGCCCTAAGAAGAAGTTAAGCTCACCCATCATGCTCATTTCAAATTCACTACCCATTAGTTATGCAAACTCTTTACTTAACTTGTCAGTGGTGGCCCCAAAGATTATGTCATCAACATAAATTTGTACAACAAGAAGGTCCTTACCTTTTTCCCTTAAGAATAAGGTACTATCTATTTTACCTCTCTTGTACCCATGATACAGTAGGAATTTTGACAGTCTTTCATACCATGCTCTTGGTGCTTGTTTGAGTCCATAGAGAGCCTTGTCCAGCTTGTACACATGCTCAGGACATTCCTTGCTTTCAAATCCTGGAGGTTGTTTCACAAACACTTCCTCCTTGAGGTAGCCATTTAGGAAGGCACTTTTGACATCCATCTGATGGAGGGTGAATTCCATATGTGCTGCAAAGGCAATGAGGAGTCTGATTGCCTCTAGTCTTGCAACTGGAGCAAAGGTCTCATCATAGTCAATGCCTTCCTCTTGGCTGTAGCCCTGAACCACCAGCCTTGCCTTGTTTCTTGTAACAATTCCATCTTCATCAAGTTTGTTCCTGAAGACCCATTTGGTGCCAATGATTGACCTGTCCTTGGGTCTAGGAACTAGATGCCAGACTTGACTTCTTTCAAATTGATTGAGTTCCTCCTGCATAGCATTGACCCAGTCTGCATCCTGCAAAGCCTCAACAACATTTTTAGGTTCAATAAGAGATAGAAAAGCATCAAATGCACACAGATTCTTTAATTGTGATCTAGTTTTGACTCCAGATGTTGGATCATTAATGATGTTCTCAATGGGATGAGAACTTTGATACTTGTGAGATTTCACCAACAACTGGTTTCTACTAGATAATTCTCCTGTGTTCTGTTGATGAGGAACAAGTTCATGAACAGGTTCTTGTAAAGAGTTTGTTTCTTTTCTCCCTGATTAGTTCCCCCTGTCAGGTTGCCCAGACTGGAAGAACCTGTTCCATCACCTGTTCCTTCTTTTGATGCTGCTTCAGTCAGTTCTCTTACCAAGCCAATGGCTTCATCTTCATGTTCCTGTCTCTCAGAAAGTATGTTAGTTTCATCAAATACAACATGCACACTTTCTTCTACACACATAGTTCTTTTATTAAATATTTTATATGCTTTGCTATGTGAAGAATATCCCAAGAATACTCCCTCATCACTTCTGGGATCAAACTTACCTAGGGAGTCTTTTCCATTATTGTGCACATAGCACTTGCAACCAAATGCCCTAAGGTGGGATATGTTTGGTTTTCTCCCTTTAAGTAATTCATAGGGAGTTTTCTCAACAAGAGGTCTAGTCATGCATCTATTGATTATGTAACATGCAGTGTTTACAGCCTCTGCCCAGAAGCTGTGGGGTAATTTGCTAGAGAGAAGCATGGTCCTTGCCATATCCTCAAGGGTCCTGTTCTTTCTTTCAACTACACCATTTTGCTGAGGAGTTCTAGGGGCAGAGAAGTTGTGATCTATACCATTTTCATCACAATATTCAGCAAATTTTACATTTTCAAATTCAGTTCCATGATCAGACCTAATGGATGCAAGTTGATTTCCTAATTGTTTCTGAGTTTTTCTAACAAAGGCAGTAAGCATTTCAAATGCCTCATCTTTGGATGTTAGAAATAGTACCCAGGTAAATCTAGAATAATCATCAACAAGCACCATCACATATTTCTTTCCACCTCTGCTCATGGTTCTCATTGGACCACAAAGATCCATATGAACAGTTCCAACGTCTTGGACGTACTTACCATTTTCTTGGATTTGAAGGATGACCTTACCTGCTTCCCCCTTGCACATGCCTCACAAACTTTGTCTTCCTTGAACCTGATATTAGGTAACCCTATCACCAAGTCCTTGGAGACTAATTTGTTTAGCTGATTTAGACTGGCATGGCCAAGTCTTTTGTGCCACAGGAGGGGATCATTAACTAGCACACTTAGACAAGTGAGTTCATTTTCTGAAAGAGTTGACAAATCTACAATGTAAATATTGTTAACTCTTCTTCCCTGCAAAACAGTCTTGTCAGTGGTAAGGTTAATCACAAAATATTTGGTAGAGGTGAAGGCTACAAGATTACCTCTGTCACACAGTTGTGACACACTGATTAGGCTATATTTCAAGCCATCTATCAAGTAGACATTCTCAATGGAATGAGAGTCTGTCTTACCTACCTTTCCAACCCCAATGATCTCACCTTTCTTTCCATTTCCAAAGGAGACATTACCTCCTTTCAGGTTCTCAAGTGAAAGGAACTGGTCCTTGTTCCCAGTCATGTGTTTTGAGAAGCCACTATCCATGTACCATATTTGGCTACTCTCTTTCACTTGAGCCTGCAAAAGGAAATCAGAGGTTAGTCTTAGGAACCCAAATTAGTTTGGGTCCCTTTCTTTGGGCAAAAGGATGAATCAGATTCTTTCTTGCCCAGCTAGGCAGTTTGTGTTTTTCATGAACAAAAGCTTTGTTCCTTTGACTGGACTTTTCTTTTGTATTACATTCATTTTTATAATGGCCAGTCTTACCACAGTGTGTGCAGATCTTATTTTCAGGAAGAGTGAGGTACTTGTTTTTGGAGTCCCATTTTGGAGCTTGAATCCCATAGCCAAGTCCTCTTTTATTGCTACTGTGATGCTCTTGTAACCATGAGAGAGCATCAGAAGCTTTGTTCCATTTGCAAGTTCTGGCTAGTTCATGTTTTACCTTTCCTAGATCTTCTTTTAGAACCTTAATCAATTCATCTTTCTTATACAGTTCATCTTTCATTTTTTCTAGATTTTCTTCTAGAGTGAGAAATGAGTGATCAGCTTTCTTCTTTCCTGTTCCTAGTTTCAGTTTTAGATTTTCTGACCTAAGTTCTAGAATACTATTGTCAAGTTCAAGAACCTGGTTCTTCAACTCAGCATTTTTGTTATCACTCTCATCAGCCCTAGATTCTAGATTTTTGCATTTCGCTTTTAGGATAACACATTCCCTAGATAGAACTTCCTTTTCATTGTTAACTATTTCAGACTCATCGATGAAGTCTAATAATAGCTCAGCTAACCTTTCTTTAGACAGAAATTAATTTTGTCCTTGAGATGCAGAATACTTACCTCCTGCTCATCATCTGATTCTCCAATGGCCATAAGAGTTTGCTCTTCTTCAGCTTCATCTTCTGAGTCTTCATCAGAGGTTTCACCCCAAGCAGCAACCATAGCCTTGGTTGAACCTTTGTTTCTCTTGGGTTGAACCTGCTCCTTCTTCCTGTTTCTTCGTTCAGCCCTTGCTTTCTTCCACTCAATCTCCCATTGATGGCAATTCTTGATCATATGGTCAGTCTTACCACACTTATAGCAGCCATCATTTGTCTATTTCTCAGGAGCTCTTGTCTTGTTGAAGTTTGTACCTCTTGATGAACTCTTTCCTCTTATTAGGTACTTTTTGAAATCTTTAGTGATCATAGCCATCTCATCATCTTCTAGGTCTGAACCTTCTGTAATTTTGAGAGCCAAACTTCTCTCCTTCTTGGGTGTATCCATCTTCCTAGTTTGCCTTCTCAGTTCATAAACAGTAAGATTTCCAATCAGTTCATCCATCCTAAGAGTGGCCATATTCTTGGACTCCTGAATGGCAGTGATTTTGCTTTCCCAAGCAACTGAAAGAACTCTTGTCAAGATCTTCTTAACCTTGTCTTCTTCAAGAATAACTCTTCCAAGAGACTTAAGTTCATTTGTCAGTGTAGTGAATCTTGTGTACATCTCTTGAATGGTTTCTCCATCTTTCATAGTGAAATTTCCATATTGGGAATATAGCAATGTTCCTCTGGATCTCTTCACTTGAGGTGTTCCTTCATGAGCCACTTGCAAAATGTCCCATATCTCTTTTGCAGTAGTACAGCTTTGGATCCTGTTGTATTCATCTGGACCCAGTCCACACACAAGCCATTTCTTGGCCTTAGCATTTTTCTCCCATTTTTTCAAATCTTCAGCAGTACAATGAGCCCTTGTCTTTGGCACTTCCACACCTTCCTCATTTTTCATTGTAGTTGCCAAAGGGCCATCGGTGACTATGTCCCAGAGTTCATAGTCTTCTCCTATGATGTGATCCTTCATCCTATTCTTCCACAATGAGTAATACTGTCCATTGAATAGTGGAGGCCTGGCAGTGGATTGCCCTTCCCAGTTCCCAAGTGGTGCACTCATGTTGATCTTTTCCTAAGGTGTTAGCCTCTTCAAGGATAACCTGCTCTGTTACCAATTGATGTTCTAAACGTCAATACCACAGAAGAGGGGGGGTGATTTGTGTGGTACCTAATTTTCGCACTAGAAGAACCTGGTTCTTCTAGATGTATTTACTATGACTGTTTGCGGAATTAAGAGTGCATAAAATAACGAACACAGAGATTTTTACGTGAAAAACACCTGGCTCAAAAGGTGAAAAAACCACGACCTACTACTCAGTAGGATTTTCCCAAACTTCCACTAAAATCACTGAGCCAAAAACAGCATTTATAAACTCTTGTAAACCTAAGGATTAAACTCTAATCCCAGTGTAGCACACAGCCTCAACTGCTGCGACACCTTCAAGTTAACTCTAACTTGAATACTTAATATACCTATTACAATTGCTTCTATAAAAGCTGAAAGGTTCAATATTAAAAACCTACTACAATTGAACTAGAAATAAAGAAAAGACACAATGGAATTGGTTCTTCACTCTTGGTTCATGTAGCTTCAGATTTTCACACTTGAATCACACATAAATTGCTTGCAAAGTTCGCCTAGCTCTTTTGCTCTCAATTTAGTTTTAACTTCTGCGTATGTGCAATCACCTGTAAAAGAGAACACTCTTTACTATTTATAAAGTTTAATAATCAGAGATTGATTAAGACTCGAATTGCTGATCCTTCACCAAGTTCGAGTCCTAGTACACTTCAAACTCTAATCCTTAATCTTGATCCGGATGTAGTTCTCTTCATATAAGGATACTTCAACTCCTTATCCCATGCAACCTTTTCGATCAACTCAGATATTGTTACTGATCGTTACAAACCCTTGAGACCCATCTTGACACGTCTGTCGCATGAATAAATATGTCAGCATTGTGCATGTCTCACATGAAGGACCTGGTTCATGACTGAGTTCATTTTGTCAATCTTCAAAACTTCATCTTAACTTGGGCCAACAAGAAGAACAGAAATAAGACAATACAGGAAAATACCGCTCACAACAGGAATGATAACCGGGGATCTCTTGGTATCTCGAGGATCTCTTGGTATCCTCACCATATACACGAGGGATCTCTTGGTATCCCGAGGATCTCTTGGTATCCTCAATACATATATATACATGTGCCAGGGATCTCTTGGTATCCCGCACCCTCAATCCAGAACATATCACGTGCAGGGGATCTCCCGGGATGTCGTCCCGTAGTCCCAAATTTAAAACACATAATAACAGCTCAAAACATCAGGATAATTGCTAAACTCATAACAAGTAATAGTAAATTATAGTTTAACATGCTTCACGGAATACAAACAAGACAGTTTAAGCAAATAGACAAGTAAGTCAACTAATCATGCTTCTCTAAACTAACACAGGCTAAATTTGCAATTAGAGTAAAACAGGTAAGCAAGAAAACTCAATTTAAATACTTCAAGTAGAAACGGATTTTCAACAATTGGCTCAAGTATGCACTCATCACATCACGTACAAGGCATTTCAATTACCAAATATCATATCCTAAGGGGAAGGGTCCCCCACACAAGGTTAGACAAGCCACTTACCTCGAACCGGCCCAAAATCAACTAGAAACCTCGCCTTTGCCACGAGTATCCGACTCCAAATGGCCCAAATCTATTCAACTCAAGTACATATTGTAAATAACATCTCAAGCAACTGATTCTACTATTTAATTCAAAGCTAAGGCGCGAAATTAGGTAAAATGACCAAAACGCCCCTCAGGCAATCGTCTCGGAATCAGATAATTTTCACATTTTCAGAACCCTCGTACTCTCACGAGTCTAACCATATAAAAATCACTCAAATCGGAGGTCAAACACCCACTCAAAACTCAATAATTCGGTCTATGAAGTTTTACCCATTTCCATTAAAAAATCCGAAATTAGAAGACGAATTCGTAATTAAATTAGCGGGTTTTAAGCAAAAAGGAGTTTAGAGTCATTACCCAATCGTTGCCCTTGAAAATTCCTCGAAATCTCTCCCAAATCCGAGCTCCCAAGCTTGAGTTTTGGTAAAAATGGCTAACCCTCGGATTTTGAAATGTTTATATCTGCCCAGTTATTTAATGAATCACGAATGCGGAAGAAGTCACGCGTTCGCGAAGAAGGAAATTGAAGGCTGCTAATTTGTGCTTTGCAAACGCGGAAGCAGGCTCGCGAACGCGAAGGAGGAAAATATGGTGGCCCAAGATTTACTCATCCCGAATGCGTGGAACAATACGCGAACGCGAAGGGTGGACTTTGCAAGGTACGCGAACGCGATGGTTGGTATGCGAACGCGAAGGAGGAAATGACATGGCTTCGCGAACGCGGGGGCACTGAACGCGAATGCGAAATAGAAATTGGTCCTCCTCCAAAATTACTCTACGTGAACGCGTGGAGGAGGACGCGATCACAAAGAGGAAAAGGGGTCTGCACTGATGGATTTTCTGCAATTTTACACAACTCCAAAATGCTCCGTTGAGCATCCGAAACACACCCGAGGCCCCCGGGACCTCAACCAAACTTACGGACATATCTCATAACATCATTCAAACTTGTACCAATCCTTAAACCACCTAAAACAACGTCGAAAACTCGAATTAATCAAGGATTTGAGCCTAAGAACTTCAAATTTCATCAAAATACGCTTTCGATCAAAAACCTAACCAAAACACGTCCGAATGACCTGAAATTTTGCACACACATCCCAAATGACATAAAGGAGCTACTACATCTTCCGGAATTCCATTCCGACCCTCGGATCAAAACCTCACTATCGGACCGGAAACTTCAAAATTTCAAACTTCGGCATTTCAAGCCTAAATTAGCTACAGACCTCCAAAACACATTCCAAACACGCTCCTAACCCCAAAATCACCTAACGGAGCTAACGGAACCATCAGTTTTCCATTCCGAGGCTGTCTTCACAGTGTTCCGACTACGGACAACTTTCCAACACTTAAGCTCCCATTCAGGGACTAAGTGTCCCAAAACTCTCCGAAACCCAACACCGAACGTCCCGGCAAACCAAAATAGCAGAAATGAACTTAGGGGAAGCAGTTAATAGGGGATCGGGGCGTAAATTCTAAAAACGACCGGCCGGGTCGTTACAGTCTGAGGTCGAATTTGTTCATCGCGTTCGCGAGAGTAGGAGTGCGTTCGCGAAGGGAAAGTTTGAGGAAGCATTGCGTTCACGAGGGCCTTGTCGCGTTCGCGTAAGAGGTTTTTGGTCAAGGTTATTTTTGTGCTTCGCGAACGCGAGGCTTTGACCGCGTTCACGAAGAAGAAATTAAATGCCTGGGCAGAATGTTTTAAAAGGTCTATTTGGCGAATTTTAGCCTAGGTTCCTCCATTGTTAAGCGATTTTGAAGCTTTTTGAAGAGGGTTGAAGAGGGATTCAAGGGGAATCACTTGGAGGTAACATTTTTGACTTCATAACTCATTTTTATATGATTAAATACCTAATTAGTGGTGGAAAATTTGGGAGAAATAGGTAATTAGGGCTTGAGTTTAAGAGACCCAAAAAGGGGTATTTGAGGGGTCAATTGAACTCCGATAGTGTTCTTGTTATACATAGACTCGTGAGAGTATGCGGATTCCGAAAATGTAAATTTTACCCAATACCGAGACATGGGCCTGAGGGGCGTTTTGGTTATTTTACCCAATTTCGCGTAATATCTTAGAATTTAATTGTAGTATCAGTTACTTGAGGTGTTATTTACAATATGCAATTGAATTGAATAGATTTGGGTCATTTGGAGTCGGATACTCGTGGCAAAAGTGTGGTCTCGGGTTGACTTGCGCTTGATCGAGGTAAGTCGCTTGTCTAACCTTGTGTGGGGGACTTTTCCCTTTGAATTTGGTATATTTGTTAATTGAAATGCCTTGTACGTAAGGTGACGAGTGCGTACTTGTGCTTAGCTTAGTAAAAGCATGCCTAAGTGATTAAATTGCCTTATTTGTTTAACTTCTTTACCTGAAGTCTGTGCAGCATGCTAGGCTAGACTATTTGTTTGCCTTAATATGAAGTTCAATATTTTCTGAGCATTTCTCCTGTTGTTGTTGTGTATTTACATTGGGACTACGGATGTGGGATTCCGATAGCTCCCCCGTTGTCTGTTTACATTTGGGACTATGGATATGGGATTCCGGTAGATCCCCCTGCACAGTTATATGGAACTACGGGAATGCACCCGGTAGATTCCCCCAATACTGTGTATTTATGTTTGGGACTACGGAACGGGATTCCGCTAGATCCCCGTGTACTATGAGCTGAACTACGGGACGGTATCCCGAAAGACTTATTGGATATGTATATTTGGGACTTCAGGATGGTATCCTGGAAGATCCTCGATTGACATTATTGGAATTGAACTGTATTTTCCTTCGGTGTTTTCGTTGTTTCTGTGTAGTTGTTGTTGATCTTTATATCCTGTATTACTTTTACTGTTGAACATATTTATATTGTTCTGTTCTACACTATGGAATTATATCTTTATTTTAACCTCAGTAGGGCCCTGACCTTCCTCGTCACTACTCAACCGAGGTTAGGCTTGGCACTTACTGAGTACTGCTGTGGTGTACTCATGCCCTTTTTGCGCATGTTTTTCATGTGCAGCTCCAGGTACCTTTACTCAGGCTTACCATTCTTGAGGCGAGGCGATTCTACGGGACTTCGAGGTATATCTGCCGCGTCCGCAGACCGAGGAGTCTCTTTCTATTCCTGCATTTAGTATTTAGCCCTTCTGTACCTTCTGTTCTTGTTAGACATTTCGGAGATTAGAGCTATGTAGTATTTTCTTAGCTTGTGGATCCGTGAGTTTCCGGGTTTTGAGATAGTGTATCAGATTTTGAGAAGTTGTGTGTATATGCAGAGCGGCATTTAAATATTGTTTCCTTCAGTTATTTTTGGCTTTTGATTATTTATTCCGCAAGTTTAGTTTATTTTCCGCATTTGTTAGGCTTACCTAGTCGTAGAGACTAGGTGCCGTCACGATAGTTCATGGAGGGCGAACTGGGGTCGTGACATCTTGACTACCCATAATCCCACGATTCCATATATGTGTTTTATTTTTAAATCAGAGTCCAATTCGATTCTCGAATCTCAAATTTTATTTTTCAAAACATGACAAAATTCGCCAAATTTCCTCATAGATTCTCATGAATTTAATGCTAATTCTAATATACAACCATGAAATATATTTTAAAATTGATTAAAATCATTTACCCAATAGTTTGGTATGAAAATCTCTTCACAAAATTGCTTCCTACGGAGTCTTGGGTTCAAAATATGTTAAAATGAAGCTAAGCCCGAAATGCTCAGCTATAAACCAGCTGCAGATGTCACATTTGAGCCATGGGGTTATGCGAACCCCGCAATTGCGGAAACATGATCGCAAAAGCGACCAGAATCCATCTATTGACATTACAAATGCGACATAAAGCTCGAAAATGCAAAGCTAGCACCTTGCAAAATCTACATGAGGGTCGCAAATGCGAAAAAACACCATGCCCAAGTGCCATCCGCAAATGCAATCTAGAGTTAGCGAATGCACACTCTACATTCTTCGCAAAAACGGCCATTTCCTCACAAAAGCGAGGTCCCTCCCCAGTAGCACAACATCGCAAATGCGATGAAAAACCTCGCAAATGCAAGATCAAAACCACCAGCAAATCTGAACCTTCTTCCAAACACTATGAAACGCATCTGAAACTCATCCAAGTCCTCGGGGCTCTAAACCAAACAACCACACAGTTCTAAAAATATCATACAAACTCGCTCGCGAGATCAAAATACCAAAATGACGTCTAGAATCACGAATCGGATGCCAAAACGCATGAAAATCACAATAAACTTCAAGAACTTCTCTAGAATTGCAACCAAGCGTCCGAACCACATCAAACCAACTCTAAATGACACCGAAATTTGCAAGCAAGTTCCAAATGACGGAACAAACCTATTTGAAGTCCCTAAATGAAAATCCGAACCCATAGTCTTAAAGTCAAACCATGGTCAAATTTAGGAAAATTCCAAACCTTTAAATTGCCAACTTCCGCCAAATGGTGCTGAAACCTTCTAGAAATATCCAAGTGAAAATCTTGGCATACGTCAAAGTCTAGAGTCACTATCCGGACATATCGGAACCATCAAAACTCTGATCCGAAGTCAAATACTTAAAAGTCGAACTTGGTCAACTCTTTCAACTTCTAGTTTCTCAAGTGGGAGTGCTCGTTCAGAATCAATTCCGAATCACTCAAAAACAAAAGCCGAATATGCATGCAAGTCATAATAAACTATGCGAAGCTACTCATGACCTCAAACTGCCGAACCAGATGCAATTACTCAAAATGACCGGCCAGGTCGTTTCATTCCCCCCACTTAAACATACGTTCGTCCTTGAACGTGTCTGGAATCATTCAAAAGCTATCAAATCGCTGCATGAGCTCAACATACATACACTCGGGGGTGATTCCACGTCACCCCAATCCACATAGGTCTGAAAATGCAACTTAACTAAAGATCTCACTTCATCCTTAGCCCATAAATCTTAGGACAAAACCTAGAACTCAACATCTGAAACTCATCATAAGACCCGAACCTCGTATTAATACACTGTATAAGCCTGAACAAGCTGAATCGATCCACAACCCTAACTGTCACGACCCCGGTTCGCCCTTCGTGAACTATCGTGACGGCACCTAGCCTCTACAACTAGGTAAGCCTAACAATGCGGAATATAAACAACAATTGCGTAAGAAATGAGTAAAAATTGAAATAGTGAAATATAACAGAGTTTAAAGTGTCGCTCGGCATACACAATAACAACTCTCGCAACTAATGAAATTTCCCAAAACCCTGAATCTCATGATCACAAGCCTTTGAATGTCTAAAAACATCTAATATCTAATAAAAAAACAAAAGTACAGAATGGCTAATACAAAGGAAGAATAGAAAGGGGCTCTTCGGTCTACGCGGCAAATATACCTCGGAGTCTCTACAAGAGCCTCGTCTCAAGCGTGATAAGGCTGAATGGCGGTACCTGGATCTGCACATGAAAAACATGAGCAGAAAGGGCATGAGTACACCACAGCGGTACTCAGTAAGTGCCAAGCCTAACCTCGGTCGGGTAGTGACGAGGAAGGTCAGGGCCCTACTGAGGTTAAATAAAAATATAAGGTTCAACAGTGTAGAACAGAACAGTATAAATAAGTACAACAGTAAAAAAAACACAAGATATAAAGGACAGTAACAACTACTACAGAGGCAAAGTAAACACAAAAAGAGATACAACTCTGCACAAAGATAACAATCGGAGATCTCCCAGGATACCGTCCTATAGTCCCATATATAAATATCCAGTGGATCTCCCGGGATACCGTCCCGTAGTCCAACTCATAGTGCGTGGGGATCTACTAGAAATCCCGATCCGTAGTCCCAAATGTAAATATCCAGTACTGGGAAAATCTACCAGGTGCAGTCCCGTAGTTCCATATAACTGTGCAAGGGGATCTACCGGAACCCCCCATCCATAGTCCCAAATAAACAGACAAGGGGGATCTACCGGAATCCCACATCTGTAGTCTCAAATGTAAATACACAGCAGCAACATGAAAAATATTCAGTAAATTTCAATTTCATATTAAGGCAAACAGGTAATTCTAGCCTAGCATGCTGCACAGAATTCGGGTAAGGCAGTTTGACCGAATAAAGCAATTAAGTCACTTAGACATGCTTCCCTAAGCTAACAACAGGCTTAAATTGCAAGTAGTATAAACAGGAAAAGAAACACACTAGTAATTACTTAATGAAAACCGAATTCTCAATAATTAGCACAAGTATACACTCGTCACCTCACGTACAAGTCATTTCAATGATCAATAATACCAAATCCTATGGGGAATGTCCCCCACACAAGGTTAGGCAAGCCACTTACCTCGAACCAGCTCAACTTAACCCGAAACCACGCTCTTGCCACGAGTACTCGACTCCAAATGGCCCAAATCTATTCAAATCCATTGAATAATACAAATAACACTTCAAGTAACTGATTCTACAAATAAATTCTAAGCTAATACACGAAATTAGGAAAAATAACCAAAATGTCCCTCGGGCCCACGTCTCCGAATCGGGTAAAATTTACATGTTCGGAATCCTCATACTCTCACGAGTTCATTTATATCAAAATTATCCAAATCCAAGGTCAAATTCCCAATCAAAATTCGAATTCTAGGTCTAAGAACTTTCTTCTAATTTTTCCCCAATTTTCATCTCCAATCCGAAATTAAATGATAAAACTAACAATAGATTAGTGGAATAAAAGTAGAAAGGGATTAGGAATCTTTACCCACTAATTTCCTCTTCAAATTCCTCCCAAAATCGCCCTCTCCCGAGCTCCAAATCAATTTCTAACTTTAGAAACTAAACCCTCGAATTCTAATTTTTCTGCCCAGCAAAGTCGCATCTGCGGCTCAACTCATCGCATCTGCAATACCGCTTCTACGGTTGGGGAACCACTTCTGCAATTCTAACTTAAAATTCTATCTCTGCACCTGCGACCCAGATGTCGCATCTGCGATCCCGCAGGTGCGATAATCCCATCGCTTCTGCGGTCCCTGCTATCATTCCTCTTAGCCGCTTCTGCGGCTTGACTTCGCATCTGCGGTAGTCACATCTGCGGCCTATCAATCGAAGATGCGCTTATGACAGTAGCCCAAAGACTTCAGCTGCAAACTTCAACTTTCCAACTTCCTGATAACCAACCGAAATCATCCCGAGGCCCCCGGGACCTCAATCAAAAGCACAAACAAGTCATATACCACTGCCCAAACTTATTCAAACCTCCACAACACCTCAAACAACATCGGATCAACCAATTAGCATCGGATTCAAGCCTAAGAACTTCAAAAACTCTCAAAATACGCTTCCGATCAAAAAGTCTATCAAACCTCGTCTGAATGACCTGAAATTTTGCGTACACGTCACATTCAACACTACGGAGCTACTCCAACTTCCGTAAATCCATTCCGACCCTCGGATCAAAGTCTCACTATCGAACCGGAAACTTCAAAAATTCAACTTTCGGCATTTCAAGCCTAAATTAGCTACGGACCCCCAAAACACAATCCAAACACGCTACTAAGTCCAAATTACATTCCAGATGCGTTCCTAAGTTGAAAATCACCTAACAAAGCTAACAAAATTGTCAAAATTCAAATACGATGTCGTTTACACACAAGTCAATGTCGGGTTGACTTTTCCAACCTAAGCTTCTAATAAAGAGACTAAGTGTCTCAATTCACTTCGAAACCACTCCGGACCCCCAAAAAACCTGATACGATAAGATATAGCTGTAAAGCACAAAATAAACAAAAATGGGGGGAAACAAGGCTGTAACACTCGAAACGACCGACCGGGCCATTACAACTGGTAAATGTTGAGCCTAAACTCGACGAAGGAGTGATGAATCTACGGCGGGGCTATCACAATATAATCTGCATAGAGTATATAATAAAATCATAAAGGGATAAAGAATAAAATAAAGCAGTAACTTGCAAGAAGTGAATACAGTTCTCAAAGTATTTCATCAATGTTCAGCTACTACCTATCCTTAAGTGCAATTTAAGACTACCGTACAACTAACACAGTCAAGGAAAAGTATAAGCATATAGGTTGTTGCGACGTGCAACCCGATCCCACCGTACATATCATATTCCTCCCTTATTTCCTCCTAATAACATAACCAATAGAATATAAATAAAAGTGTTGCGGCGTGCAACCCGATCCCGTCATATCACAATAATCACAATCACAATTCACCTTATTCCACCACAATCCACCCTTATTACACATGTTGTGGCGTGCAACCCGATCCCACCGTACATATCATATCACCCTTATTCCTCCTCAATATATCACCTTCATTCCATCTGTTACGGTACGCAACCCAATCCAATAAAATCAATATCAATTACTCAGCAAGTACACAAATTTCACAATTCAAATCACAATACTTATAATTCAAACCAAAGCAAATGGGAAGCTTGTACATTATGAAACTTCACACAAGTAATACCACTCACCGAGACCAATCCAAAATATATCATAAAATCACTGATAACCCAGCTTAAGCAAATAAGGAGACAATGAAGCAACGGGATAACTAATACCTTCAACAAAGGGAAATATTTTCTAACAAGTAGCAATTAGGTATGGGAACACAAGTAAAACATGTAACAGTTAAGCCAGGGAAAAAGACAATATGAGAAGATCAGGAAGGAAACAGGCAAAAACAGATAACTTGGAGACGCATAAGTACTTGTCACCTTACATATACGGCACTCACATGAATTTAATATAGCAAATAAGTCGACCGTTCCTAATCCCTCAAGTCAAAGTTAGACACAATACTTACCTCGCTCCACGGGCCACTCAATGCTCAATTACCGCTTTTCCTCTAGTATCCACCTCCAAACCACTCGTATCTAGCCACAATTAATTCAATAACATCAATTATTACTAAAGAAATCAATTACCATGCATAAATTTTGATTCCCGAAACTTTCTCCCAAAAGTTCAAAAATTGACCCCGGGCCCACTTGGTCAAAACTCGAGGTTCGGACCAAAACCCATTCACCCCCGAGCCCGATTGTGATAAAATAAAAGTTCATCTTATGTTTTAGAACTCAATTTTGCGCTCTTAAGCTTTTAAAATCTCATTTTTTACCTTCCTCGATTTGCGTGTGCAGTCCGGGTGTGTTTCCATAAAGCTTTTTTGTTCAAAGTTGATAAAAAAAATAAGGAATTTTGCCTTAAAAGTTTATTTGAGTTGACTTCGGTCATCATTTTGAGTAAACGGACCCGGACCCCCATTTTTTGACGGTCCTGGTGGGTCCGTATTGAAATATGGGGCCTGGGCGTATGCCCAAAATCGAATTTCGAGGTTCCTAGCTCAAGATATGAATTTTTGTTGAAAATTAAAAAGTTTGAAAATTATATGGTTTTAAGAATCTAATAATGTTTGGCAATTTTTTATTCTGGTCCTGTATTTTGGTTCCGAAGCCCGATACAGGTTCAATATAATACTTATGCCTTGTATGTGAAGTTTGGTAAAAAACGGAATCAGTTTGCCATGATTCGGACGCTCAGTTGTGAAAATAGAAATTCTAAAGCTTTCTTGAAAATTTCATTCGATTTGGTGCTAATTTGTAGTTTTAGGTGTTATTTTGGCGATTTTATCGCGCGATCAAGTTCGTATGATGGTTTAGGACTTGTGTGCATATTTGGTTTGGAGCCCTCGTTTCATATAGGCTACAAGATGTTTGGACTTAGAAAATCTGGTGTGTGTATGTTGTATCTGATGTCTGGTGTGATGTGCTTCGCGATCGCGTAGCCATTCCTGTGATCTCAAAGAGGGATCTGGGCTGGGGAGGACTTTACTCTATGCGAATGCAGAGAATGGGTCGCGAACGCGGCCAGTTCAACACGAACGCGTTGCATTTGGGACCTGGGGGAGGGGGTTAGCCACTCTTCATCACGAATGCGAGCAAGGGCTTGCGAACGCGAAGGCCAGGGGCCGTAGCCTTCGCGAACGCGATAGGGATTCCGTGATTGCTTAAGTCTTTAGCAAGCAGCTCTTCGCCATCGTGACAATGTTCATGCGATCGCAATGAACATTGTCGCCCAGCATTTGAAAACATAATCAAAATGGGATTTTACCTATTTTTCATAAACACTCCATTAGAGCTCGGCCTAGGTGAGATTTTAAAGGGGAAACTCAATACTAATTCATAGGTTTGTACCCTTTAACTCATTTCCTTCTATTTCTATCATCACCCATTAAATTTCTAGCCCTAAACTTTGTTCTTTCATACTAGAAATTAGGGATTTTGGAAGAATTGGGGTTTTTTTATAAATTGGGGATTTAAACCTCATTTTGGGGTCGGATTCCGAAACTAATTACATATTCGTGCTCGGGGGTGAATGGGTGAATGGGTTTTGGTCCGAACCTCGAGTTTTGACCAAGCGAGCCCGAGGTCGATTTTTGACTTTTTGGGAGAAAGTTTGGAAAACCTAAATTTATGCATTGTAATTGATTTCTTTAGAAATATTTGATATTATTAAGTTAATTATGGCTAGATACGAGTGGTTTGGAGGTGGAATCTAGAGAAAAAGCGGTAATTAAGCAGTGAGTGGCATGTGGATCGAGGTAACTATTGTGTCTAACTTTGACTTGAGGGATTAGGAATCCCTGCCTTAATTGTTATATGAAAAATCATGTGAGTGGCGTACATTTGAGGTGACGAGTACTTATGCGCCGCCAATTTATCTATTTTTCCAGTTTCTTTCCCGTTCTCTTTATATTGTTCCTTCCCTGCTTTAATTGTCACATGCCAACTTGTATTTCCATGCTTAATTGCTACCTGTTGATATTGTTTCTACTTGTTGAAGATAATTGTTGTACCATAGTGTCCGTATCCCCTATTACTTGCTTAAGTTGTTCTTAATTGTGTTTTAGTGATATTCATGATTGGTCTCGCTGAGTAGTATTATTTGTGTAGTGTTTTATTGAGTATAAGGTTTCCAATTGCCTTGTTCTGAAGTTTAAGTATTGAGAAGGGTCTTGTGTTAATTTGTGAAACTTCTATACTTCCTGCGTAATTGATATGAATATAGTAAAATCGAGTTGCACGGCACAACAGGTGGGATAAGGGTAAATTATTGAGGAGGAATAAGGGTGAATTGATATTGCACGGTGAGATCGGTTTGCACGCCGCAACAAGTGTAATAAGGGTGGAATTTGGTAATATAAGGGTGAACTGTGATTGTGTTTATTATGATATGGTGGGTTCGGGTTGCACGCCGCAAAATTTTATCTATATTTTGTTATTTATGATATTAAGAAGAAATAAGGGTGGATTGTGATATGTACGGTGGGATCGGGTTGCTCGCCGCAACAGTTTATGTGTTTATGTTTTTTCTTCGACTGTGTAAGTTGTCCGGTAGTTTTGCATTTCACTTAAGGATTGGTTATCGCTGAATACTGATGAGACACGTTAGGTTATTCATTGTATGCAGCTTATATTGTGAGTGTCCCGCTGTAGCCTCGTCACTCCTTCGTCGAGGTTAGGCTCGACACTTACTAGTACATGGGATCGTTTGTACTGATACTCCACTCTACACTTTCTGTGCAGATTTTGGAGCAGGTAGTGGCTGATCGAGAGGTTGGCTACAGATTATACAACTAGGAGACCCAAGGTAGCCCTGCTGGTGTGCAGGCCCTAGTGTCCCCTTCTACACTTCAATACTTACTATTTTACTTTACATCATAAATAGTTGTAATTTATTTCGGACAAATATTTGTTGAAAATGTAAGTATGTTCGTGAATTGTGACTCTGGATTCTGGGTGGAAATAGCTTGTAATTAAAGTTGTTATCTATATCGCTTTACGTTTATTTTGGTCAGTTTTGTCTATTTTTTTGAAATTGGTAAAAATATAAAGAATTGGCTAAATAACCTCTAACATTGGCTTGCCTGGCAAGTGTAATGTTAGGCGCTATCACGGTCCCGGCGGTGGGAATTTCGGGTTGTGACAAGTTGGTATCAGAGCACTAGGTTGCTCAGCTGGGGAATCGGTACGGAGATGTCTATACTTATCTCTCAGGGGATATAAAGTTAGGAACAAATTTCAATTTTATTCAACTCTGTCGTGCAATTTTGTTTTCTTAATACCGATTGAACTATCCTATTCTTATTCTCTCGCAGATGGTGAGAACGCGTACCGCTTCTTCAGCTGAGCAGCAGCCAGAGCCTCTAGCAGCAGCTCCTATGAGGGGCAGAGGTCGAGGTCGAGGCCATGCCAGAGGCAAGGGCAGGGCTCAGCCCAGAGCCCGAGCAGCAGCCCCAACCGTGGAGCCTCAGGTAGAGTTCCATGAGGAGCTTTCAGCTTAGACTATTCCTACCAGACAAGCTCAGGTCCCGGAGGGGTTTATTGTCACCCCAGTGCTTCAGGATGCTTTGGTCTGATTGGTGGGCCTTATGGAGAGTGTGGCCCAGACTGGCGCATTACCCATGGCAGCAGTTGTATCTCAGGCTGGAGGAGGAGCCCAGACTCCTGCTACTCACACTCCGGAGCAGATGGCTCCCCAGTTTCAGACATCAGCAGCTCATCTAGTCGGAGTAGTTCAACCGGTTGTTGCGGCACAGCCCGGTGATGGGTCGACTATGTATTCTGAGGCTTTGTGGAGATTGGATAGGTTTACTAAGATCTTTCAAGTGTGCTACTTCAGAGGAACCCCAGGAGTATCTTGATAGCTGATTTGAGGTTCTTCGGAACATAGGTATATTGGAGACTAATAGGGTCGACTTTGCTGCTTTTCAGATGACTGGTCCCGCCAAGAAATGGAGGAGGGATTATTTGTTGACCAGACCAGCTGGGTCGCCTACTCTTAAATGGGACCAGTTCTTAGTTCTTACATCTTGTCACGACCCCAACACCGGTCGTGATGGTGCCCAACTTGCTAGGCAAGCCCGACCAACAATCAATCTCACCCCTTTTCTTTATAAAATTCATTACCAATTAACAGGGTTTAATACCAACTCAACATAAATAAAGTTTGAAAATAGAAGATTATACGTGCGGAAGTCATAATAACATCACTACGCAGCCCACCGATCCGGTGTCACAAGTCAAGAGCCTCTATTACAGGTTTAAAAAACCTAGTACAGAAATAGTCTAAAGATGCCGAAAAATAATAACATGATAGAAGGAGAAATCGGGTCTGCGGACGCCGTGCAGCTACCTCGATGACTTTAGTGAATACTGAACAGCTGGAAAGCTCGCACTACGCCTCGGGAACACCTGGATCTGCACACAAGGTGCAGGGAGTAATGTGAGTACTCCGACCCAGTGACTAATAATCATAAATAATGACTGACAGAATGAAAACACGTAAAAGCACTAAACAGTTCTATATCAAAGCAGAAAAACAACTTACAGCAGTAAAATAGTGATGAAATCAGGTGAAATCTCTTTAAATCAGGTAAAACAAGTAGCTTATCAGGTAATTAACAAATATAAATCCGCTCCTCGAGCACAGTATCCATTAATTATTACTTATCTTCAGCACTCAATCCATATATCTCTCACGATAACCGAAATTAAAACAATCGCTGCGGCGTGCAGCCCGATCCGTACATCGCTGTGGCGCACAGCCCGATCCATATAAATAGTCGATTGCGCTCACTGGGGGTGTGCAGACTCCGGAGGGGCTCCTACAGCCCAAGCACAATATTGCTGCGGGCCGCAGCCCGAACCACATAAACATTTGTTGCGGCGTGCAGCCCGATCCATAACATATATAACATCCTCTCTGTTGGGTTCTCAACCCCTCTCAGTCATTATACTCATAGCCTCTCGGGCACAATAATAGAAAGTAGGGATCCCAGCCCACATATTCCGTTCATTTAGAATTAGAATGATAAAACCGGCTCAAATTATTTAGAACAGATAGAAACATGATTGACGATATCATTTTTAACAAATAGAGTGAGGGAATCAGTAAAAAATGCCCCTAAGGGTTCTACAGGTCAGCACAAGGCCCCAAACATGGCAACTAGCCCAAATCATAATGATAATAAATAAGTCTCAGCCAAAAATACGGTAAAATCATCAATCGGGACGGACCAAGTCACAATCCCCAATAGTAAACGACCTCGCGCTCATGATCAAGCGCGTGTCTCATCTCAATATAGCACTACGTTGTGCAGATCCGGGGTTTCAAACCCTCTGGACATCATTTAAAATCATTACTCACCTCGAATCGGCTACAACTCTAGCTCGCGACGCCCTTGCCCCTCAAATCGGCCTCCGCGCGCGTCGAATCTAACCAAAAGCAGAACGAATACGTCACAATATGCTAAGGAAACAAAACCCAAGCGAAAACAATCGAAAAACATCAAAAATCCCGAAATTGACAAAACCCGAGCCCCGGGCCCACTTCTCAAAACTCAGAAATTTTTACATCAACGGGTTCTTTATCTCTCCACGAGTCCATACATATCAAAAGTTCTCAAATCCGACCTCAAATGGCCCCTCAAATCCCAATTTAAAATCTCAAAATCCCAAGCCCTAGTTCTTCCCTTTTTAGCTAAGTTTCCATGAATTTCTAGGTTAATTTCACAATATAATCACGTTTTTGGTTCATAGAATTTACCTCCAATCAATCCTCCTTGAATCCCTCTTCAATTTCTCCCAAAGAGCTCTCAAAATGTTCAACAATGGAGGAAAAATGACTTAAGCTCGCGGATGAAATGTTTAAAAACCTTCTGCCCAGCTTTCTGACTTCCTTCTATGCGATCGCGGCCCAAGGCTCGCGCTCGCGAAGAGCAAAATGTCCAAGACCCCAAAATACTCTATGCGAACGCGACCTAAGTCCTGCGAACGCGATGCTGCCTTTCTCTAAACTACGCGAACTCGGACCTCCAGCCGCGAACGCGAAGGGGAAAGGCCCCTGACCCTTAAATCCTGCTATGCGAACGCGGAGGGTCTTATGCGAACGCGGAGGGTCTTATGCGAACGCGGAGGGTCTTATGCGAACGCGAAGCATCACCATCTAATCCTCTGCGATCGCGAACCCTCGAACACGAACGCGATGAACAAATTTCATGCCTCCCAAATTGCTTCTACGCGATCGCGACACCACCCCCGCGATCGCGAAGTCCAAGCACCCTGCAACATCAGAACAGCAGAATCTGCAACTCCCATGTGCCAAAATTGGTCCGGTTGACCATCTGAAACTCACCCGAGGCCCCCGCGACCTCAACCAAAAGCACCAACGCATCCTAAAACATCATTCAAACTTGTTCCAATTATCAAAACACCTCAAACAACACCAAATCCATCAATTCACATTGAATTCAAACCTAAGTTTTCTAAAAACTTCCGAAACACTCTTTCGATCAAAAACCCAACCAAACCACCTCCGAATGACCTGAAATTTTGCACACACATCCCAAATCACCTAACGAATCTACTGCAACTCTCCAAATTCCATTCCGACCCTCAGATGAAAATCTCACCTACCAACCGGAAATCGCCAAAATACTAACTTCGCCAAAACAAGCTAAATTCTACACCGGACTTCCAAAACTAATTCCGATCACACTCCTAAGTCACAAATCACCCCCCGAAGCTAACCGAACCATCGGAAATCACATCCGAGCCCTCTAACACATAAGTCAACATCCGGTTGACTTTTCCAAACCAAACCTTCCTTAAAGAGACTAAGTGTCTCATTTCTTACCAAATCCACTCCGAACCAATTCGATCACCTAAGACACGGATAATGAAGCATAAAGAAGCAGAAAATGGGGGAAACGGAGCGGTAACTCATGAGACGACTGACCGGGTCGTCACATCCTCCCCAACTCAAACAAACGTTCGTCCTCGAACGAGTCAAGAAACATACCTGAAGCCTCAAATAGGTTAGGATATCTGCTCCGCATCTCCCACTCGGTCTCCCAGGTAGCCTCCTCCACGGGCCGACCTCTCCACTGCACTTTCACTGAAGCTATATCCTTTGATCTCAACTTTCGAACCTGACGACCCAAAATAGCCACTGGCTCCACATCGTAGGTCAAATCACCATCTAACTGAACCGTGCTGAAATCCAAAACATGAGACGGGTCCCCAACATACTTCCGGAGCATAGAAACATGGAATACCAGATGCACACTCGACAAGCTGGGTGGCAATGCAAGCATATAAGCCACCTCCCCAATCCTCCAGAGCACCTCAAAAGGCCCAATGAACCGCGGACTCAACTTCCCTTTCTTCCCAAACCTCATAACACCCTTCATGGGCGAAACCTTCAGCAAGACCTTCTCACCAACCATATAGGACACATCTCGAACCTTCCGATCCGCATAAATCTTCTGACGCGACTGCGCTGTACGAAGCCTCTCCTGTATCACCTTCACCTTCTCTAAGGCATCCTCAACCAAATCTTTCCCCAACAGCCTAGCCTCACCGGGCTCGAACCAACCAACTGGAGATCTACACCGCCTCCCATACAAGGCCTCATACGGTGCCATCTGAATGCTGGACTGATAGCTGTTGTTGTAGGCAAACTCTGCAAGCGGCGAAAACTCATCCCAAGAACCTCCGAAATCGATAACACAGGCACGCAACATGTCCTCCAATATCTGAATGGTACACTTGGACTGCCCGTCCGTCTGAGGATGAAACGTTGTGCTCAACTCCACATGAGTACCCAACTCTCGCTGAAAAGTCTTCCAAAATTGGGAAGTAAACTGATTGCCTCTATATGAGATGATGGAAACTGGAACATCATGCAACTGAACAATCTCTCAGATGAAGATCCCTGCCAGCCGCTCCGAAGAATAGGTAGTACACACCGGAATGAAGTGCGTGGACTTGGTCAGCCGATCCACAATCACCCAAATAGCATCGAACTTCTTCAAAGTCCGAGGAAGACAACTCACAAAATCCATAGTGACTCTCTCCCACTTCCACTCGGGAATAACCATCTGCTGAAGCAAGCTACCCGGTCTCTGATGCTCATATTTTACCTGCTGACGGTTGAGACACCGAGCCACAAATCCCACAATATCCTTCTTCATTCTTCTCCACCAATAGTGCTATCTCAGATCCTGATACATCTTTGCGGCACCCGGATGTATGGAATACCGCGAGCTGTGGGCCTCCTCCAGAATCAACTCTCTAAGCCCATCCACATTGGGCACACAAATCTGGCCCTGCATCCTCAATACCCCATCATCATCGATGGTCACGTCTCTGGCATCATCATGCTGAACTCTGTCCCTAAGGACGAGCAAATGAGGATCGTCATACTGTCTCTCTCTGATGCGATCATATAAAGAAGACCGAGAAACCACACAAGCCAATACCCGACTAGGCTCTGAAATATCTAATCGCACAAACCGATTGGCAAAGGCCTGGACATCAACTGCAAGGGGTCTCACCCCAACTGGAATGTATGCCAAACTCCCCATACTCACCGCCTTTCGGCTCAAAGCATCGGCCACTACATTGGCCTTTTTTGGGTGATACAATATGGTGATATCATAATCCTTAAGCAACTCTAGCCATCTCCGCTGCCTCAAATTAAGATCCTTCTGCTTGAACAAATGCTGAAGACTGCGATGATCGGTGAATACTTCACAAGATACACCATACAAGTAGTGCCTCCAAATCTTCAATGCATGAACTATGGCAGCCAACTCCAAATCATGAACAGGGTAGTTCTTCTCATGGGGCTTCAACTAACGAGAAGCTTAAGCAATAACAACCAATCCCGACTCTCGAAGCATCACAATAGACGGTATATGAACCTGAAGCTGATGGCAAAACCAACACTAGAGTTGTGGCCAAAGCTGCCTTGAGCTTCTGAAAGCTCTCCTCGCACTCATCCGACCATACAAATGGAGCACCCTTCTGAGTTAACTTGGTCAAGGGCGATGCAATAGAGGAAAATCCCTGAACAAACCGGCGATAATAACCCGCCAAACCAAGGAAGCTACGAATCTCTGTGGCTGAGGACGGTCTAGGCCAACTCTGCACCGCCTCTATCTTCTTCGGATCAACTTTAATACCCTCGTTGGACACCACGTGCCCCAAGAAAGCCACTGAACCGAGCCAAAACTCACACTTGGAGAACTTTGCATAAAGTTTCTCCTCCCTCAATCTCTGCAATACAACTCGCAAATGCTCCGCGTGCTCCTCCTGGCTACACGAGTACACCAGAATATCATCAATGAATACTATAACAAACGAATCCAGATAAGGCCGAAATACACTGTTCATCAAATGCATGAACGCTGCTGGGGCATTGGTCAGCCCGAAAGACATAACAAGAAACTCATAGTGACCATATCTGGTCCTGAAGGCAGTCTTAAGAATATCTGAATCCTTGATCTTCAACTGGTGATAACCCGAACGGAGATCAATCTTGGAGAACACTCTCGCTCCCTGAAGCTGATCGAATAAATCATCAATGCGAGGCAAAGTATACTTGTTCTTCACTGTTACTTTGTTCAATTGCCTGTAATCAATGCACTTTCTCATTGTGCCATCCTTCTTCTTCACAAACAGAACCGGTGCACCCCAAGATGACACACTAGGCCGAATAAAACCCTTTTCTAGGAGCTTTTGAAGTTGCTCCTTCAATTCATTCACCTCCGCTGGTGCCATACGATACGGCGGAATAGAGATAGGCTGAGTGCCCGGCACCAGGTCAATACCAAAATCAATATCCCTGTCCGATGGCATGCCCGGCAGGTCTGCAGGAAACACGTCGGGAAAATCCCGCACTACTGGAACAGAATCAATACTAGGAGTCTCAGCTCCAACATCCCTCACAAACGCCAAATATGAAAGGCAACCCTTCCCAACCATACGCTGGGCCTTCAAGAAATAAATAACTCTACTAGGAACATAATCAGTCAAACCACGCCACTCGATTCGCGGTACACCCGGCATAGCCAAAGTGACTGTCTTAGCATGACAGTCTAGAATAGCATGACACGGAGATAGCCAATCCATGCCCAAAATAACATCAAATTCCACCATGCTCAATAGCAATAGATCAACTCGGGTCTCAGACCCCAATAGTCACAACACATGACCGATACACACGGTCCACAACAATAGTATCGCCCACCGGGGTAGATACATGAACAGGTAAAGCAAGAAACTTTCGGGGCGTACCCAAATAATGAGCAAAATACGAAGACACATAAGAATAGGTGGAACCGGGATCAAATAATATAGAGGCATCTCTGTGGCAGACTGAAACAATACCTGTAATGACAGCATCTGAAGCAATAGCATCTGTCCTGCCTGGAATAGCATAAAAATGAGCCTGGCCACCGCCTGATCGAACTCCCCCTCTGGGGCGACCTCTGGCTGCCTGACCTCCACCCCTAGCTGGCTGGACGGGTGGTGAAGTAACTAGAGCAGAAGTCGAGGGCTGACCCCTCTGCAGAAACTGACTATCACGAAGTCGGGGGCACTGCCTCCTCATATGACCAAACTCTCTGCACTCGAAACAACTCCCAGGTGCTAAAAAAGGGGACTGAATGGAACCCCTGGCACCAGAATGACCAGTAGAAGGACCTGCCACGGAAGAACCCAGGGCTGATGGGGCACGAGAAAAACTCTGAGCTGGGAGGGCGCTGAGTGATGACTGGCCCTACTGAGACCTATGATAACCACGGCCTGGAGGTGCCCCTCGATACTCGAGACGGGCCGACTAAGCAGGCCTGAAAGAACGACCCCTACCATGCTGGAACTGGCCCCTAGACGGAGCACCACTGAAACTGCTAGAACCTCGAGGCCTCTTGGCCTCCCTCTCCTCTCTATCCTGACGGCGAACCGTCCCAATCTCACGAGCGATATCAACCACCTCCTCAAACGTAGCACCCAATACTCTCTCCGGTCATCAGATACGGAGATGATAATTAAGGCCATCCACAAATCTCTTGATCCTCTCACGATCTGTCAGAACCATCCAGGCGGCATGACGAGCCAACTCAGAAAACCTCAACTCATACTGGGACACAGTCATATCCCCCTGTCGCAACCACTCGAACTGTCTACGCAGCTCCTCAGGACTGCGGTACATACTTCTCCAGGAAGAGAGTGGAGAACTCCTGCCAAGTCAGAGGCGCTGCATCAACCGGCATACGCCTCTCATACGCCTCCCACCAAGTGAAGGCAGCCCCAGAAAACTGAAAAGTGGTAAATGCCACACCACTAGACTCGAGAATCCCTGTTGTATGAAGCATCCGCTGACACTTGTCAAGAAAACCCTAGGCGATGCTACCAAACCTGGAGCCTACCAAACCTCTCGAGGCGATGCTGCTCATCATCCGGCATAACTGGTACAATGAACTCCTGAGCTGGTACAACCGGCTGGGCTGGAGGCGCCCCCGGCATCTGTAGTCCCTGCACTATCTGCTCAGGTGTGCGAGCAGCGGGGGTCTGATTGCCTCCCCCGGCCTGTGAAGTAGCTGCTGCTGTGGTAGCTGAAACTGCCTGAGCCAGGCCAGTTCAAATTGTCAAGATCTTAGCCAAGGCCTCCTGAAGACCCGGAATAACTATGGGCACATCTGGTGCCTGAACTGGTGCTGCTGGAGCATGCAAAGCTGGAGCCTGATCCTGAGCTGGGGCAGCTGGTGGATCAACAGGTGCTGCCCTCGCTGCTCTGCCTCTGCCACGACCACGACCGCATCCCCGGCCTCTGGTGGCCTCAGTGGGTGGTACTGGTGGTCGTCCACCTCGTCCGGTAGCGCGAGTCCTCGCAATCTGCGAGAGAATAGAATACAGAAGTTTAGTTCTCGGATCAACAAAGTCGCACGACAAGAATTTCAAGAATATGAAGTTTTTCCTAAAGGTTCTGCAGCCTCTCGAGGATAAATACAGACGTCTCCGTACCGATCCGCGAGACTCTACTAAACCGGCTCATGACTTGCAAGACCTATGTAACCTAGGCTCTGATACCAACTTGTCACGACTCCAACCCCTGTCGTGATGGCGCCCAACACATTGCTAGGCAAACCCGACCAACAATCAATCTCACCCCTTTTCTTTATAAAATTCATTACCAATTAACAGGGTTTAATACCAACTCAACATAAATAAAAGTCTGAAAATTGAAGATTATACATGCGGAAGTCATAATAACATCACTACGCAGCCCATCGATTCGGTGTCACAAGTCAAGAGCCTCTATTACAGGTTTGAACAACCTAGTACAGAAATAGTCTAAAGATGCCGAAAAATAATAACATGATAGAAGGAGAAATCAGGTATGCGAACGTCGTGCAACTACCTCGATGACTCCGGTGAATACTGAATAGCTGAAAAGCTCGCACTACGCCTCGGGAACACCTGGATCTGCACACAAGGTGCAAGGAGTAATGTGAGTACTCCGATCCAGTGAGTAATAATCATAAATAATGACTGACAGAATGAAAACACGTAAAAGCACTAAGCAGTTCTATATCAAAGCAGAAAAACAATTTAAAGCAGTAAAATAGTGATGAAATCAGGTGAAATCTCTTTAAATCAGGTAAAACAAGTAGCTTATCAGGTAATTAACAAATATAAATCCGCTCCTCGAGCATAGAATCCATTAATTATTACTTATCTTCAGCACTCAATCCATATATCTCTCACAATAACCGAAATTAAAACAACCGCTGGGGCGTGCAGCCAGAATCGTACATCGCTGTGGCGCACAGCCCGATCCATATAAATAGTCGACTGCGCTCACTGGGGGTATGTAGACTCCGGAGGGGCTCCTACAGCCCAAGCGCTATATTGCTGCGGCGTGCAGCCCGAACCACATAAACATTTGCTGCGGCGTGCAGCCTGATCCATAACATATATAACATCCTCTATGTTGGGTACTCAACCCCTCTCAGTCATTATACTCACAGCCTCTCGGGCACAATAATAGAAAGTAGGGATCTCAGCCCACATATTCCTTTCATTTAGAATTAGAATGATAAAACCGGCTCAAATTATTTAGAAAAGATAGAAACATGATTGAGGATATGATTTTTAACAAATAGAGTGAGGGAATCAGTCAAAAATGCCCCTAAGGGTTCTACAGGTCAGCACAAGGCCCCAAAAATGGCAACTAGCCCAAATCATAATGATAATAAATAAGTCTCAGCCAAAAACGCGGTAAAATCATCAATCGGGACGGACCAAGTCACAATTCCCAACAGTAAACGACCCCGCGCTCATGATCAAGCGCATGTCTCATCTCAATATAGCACTACGTTGTGCAGATTCGGGGTTTCAAACTCTCAGGACATCATTTAAAATCATTACTCACTCGAACCGGCTACAACTCTAGCTCGCGACTCCCTTGCCCCTCAAATCGGCCTCCACGCGCGTCGAATCTAACCAAAAGCAGAACGAATACGTCACAATATGCTAAGGAAACAAAACCCAAGCGAAAACAATCGAAAAACATCAAAAATCCCGAAATTGACAAATCCCGAGCCCCGGGCCCACTTCTCGAAACTCAGAAATTTTCACATCAACGGGTTCCTTATCTCGCCACGAGTCCATACATATGAAAAGTTCTCAAATCCGACCTCAAATGGCCCCTCAAATCCCAATTTAAAATCTCAAAATCCCAAGCCCTAGTTCTTCCCTTTTTAGCTAAGTTTCCATAAATTTCTAGGTTAATTTCACAATATAATCACGTTTTGGTTCATAGAACTTACCTCCAATCAATCCTCCTTGAATCCCTCTTCAATTTCTCCCAAAGAGCTCTCAAAATGTTCAACAAAGGAGGAAAAATGACTTAAGCTCGCAGATGAAATGTTTATAAACCTTCTGCCCAGCTTTCTGACTTCCCTCTATGCGATCGCGGCCCAAGGCTGGCGATCGCGAAGAGAAAGTTTTCCAAGACCCCAAAATACTCTATGCGAACGCGATGCTGCCTTTCTCCAAACTACGCGAACTCGGACCTCCAGCCGCGAACGCGAAGGGCAAAGGCCCCTGACCCTCAAATCCTGCTATGCGAACGCGGAGGGTCTTATGCGAACGCGAAGCATCACCAACTCATCCTCTGCGATCGCGAACCCTCGAACGCCAACGCGATGAACAAATTTCCTGCCTCCCAAATTGCTTCTACGCGATCGCAACACCACCCCCGCGATCGCGAAGGCCAAGCACCCTGCAACATCAAAACAACAGAATCTGCAACTCCCAAGTTCCAAAATTGGTCTGATTGACCATCTGAAACTCACCCGAGGCCCCCCGGGACCTCAACCAAAAGCACCAACACATCCTAAAACATCATTCAAACTTGTTCCAATCATCAAAACACCTCAAACAACACCAAATCCATCAATTCACATCGAATTCAAGCCTAAGTTTTCTAAAAACTTCTGAAACACGCTTTCGATCAAAAACCCAACCAAACCACCTCCGAATGACCTGAAATTTTGCACACACATCCCAAATCACCTAACGAAGCTACTACAACTCTCGGAATTCCATTCCGACCCTCGGATCAAAATCTCACCTACCAACCGAAAATCGCCAAAATACTAACTTCGCCAAAACAAGCTAAATTCTACACTAGACTTCCAAAACTAATTCCGATCACACTCCTAAGTCACAAATCACCCCCCGAAGCTAACCGAACCATCGAAAATCACATCCGAGCCCTCTAACACATAAGTCAACGTCCGGTTGACTTTTCTAAACCAAACCTTCCTTAAAGAGACTAAGTGTCTCATTTCTTACCAAATCCACTCCGAACCAATTCGATCACCTAAGACACGGATAATGAAGCATAAAGAAGCAGAAAATGGGGGAAACGGAGCGGTAACTCATGAGATGACTGGCCGGGTCGTCACACATCTCTTCTTGGAGACGTTTCTACCTATCACCTTGAGAGAGGAGGGCCGGCGTCAATTCGAGCGTCTCCAGCAGGGCAGCATGACTATTACTCAATATGAGACCCGTTTTGTGGATTTGGCTCGTCATGCTATTCTTCTGCTTCCTACTGAGAGAGAGAGAGAGGGCGAGGAGGTTAATGAGGGACTTGCTCAGCCTATTAGATTGCAGATGGCTAAGGAGACTAGGAGCGAGATCTCTTTTCAGGATGCAGCCAATGTCGCCAGATGAGTCGAGACAGTTCGTGGACAAGGAGGTCAGGGGTCAGACAAGAGACCCCATCATTCTGGTGTATTCAGCGGCACCTCATCTGGAGGCAGGGGTACTTTTGGTAGAGGCCATCCTCCAGGACGTTCCATTTAATGCTTCAGGCATCCCACAGTGCTTCAAGGAGTCGTGGTTCTTATGTTCCTCCTCCTGGGTAGCCAGCCTATAGTGCACCACCAGCTCCTATCAGTACACCTCTTATTTAGAGTTATTACCGTGGTCAGCCGGCTCGTTCGGGTCAGTCTCAATTTCCACAGCAACACTATCAGGATAGATATTTCGAGTGTGGTGTTTATGGGCATATCAAGAGGACATATCCGATATTATTGGGTGTTCATCCAGAGCATCAAAGTTCGCATACCATGGTTCCGAAACCAGTTGCTGCACCGCCTGCTCAGCCAGCCAGAGCCAGGGGTCAGACAGTTAGAGGTAGGGTCCAGACTGTTAGAGGTGGAGGTCAGGTTGTTAGACGTGGAGGCCTGCCAGCTAGAGGCCGTCCCAGGGATATGGTTCAGAGTGGTGGGGCCCAGCCCCGATGTTATGTTTTTCCTGCAAGACCTGAGGTTGAGTCACTGATGTTATTACAGGTATTGTTTCAGTTTGCAGTAGAGATGCTTCAGTTCTATTTGATCTGGGGTCTACTTACTCCTATGTGTCATCTTGTTTTGCTTCATATTTGGTTGTGCCTCTGATTCTTTGAGTGCCCCTGTATATGTGTCCATACCTGTGGGGGATGCTATTGTTGTAGATCGTGTATATCGTTCGTGTGTGGTCACTATTGGGATTCCTGAGACCAGTATAGATCTTCTACTCCTCGATATGGTGGATTTCGATGTTATATTGGGTATGAATTTGGAGAAAAATCACGTCTAAGTCTCATTTACCCAGCTGCAGATGTCGCAAATGCGAAGGAGGCATCGCAAATGCGAACCGTTTCTCACTTCTGCATTGTTTGCAAGTGTGAGGTATAGTTCGCAAATGCGAACATGGGCAAGATCGCAAATGCAAAGACCGCAAATGCGAAAAGTACCCCTCCCCAGTTCCCATCGCAATTGCGAGAGGTTGTTCGCAATTTCGAACATTGGCCTCCACAGCTACTCTTCCCAAATGCGATGAGTAGGTTGCAAATGCGAACCCAACAGTGGTCGCAAATGCGAAGCTTGATCTCGCAATTGCGAGATCAGAGACCTGCAACAAGAACTGAAACACACTAGCAAATTTTCTAAGTTCAAATCACTCCGTAGCCTAAATGAAACTCACTCGAGCCCTCGGGGCTCCAAACCAATCATGCACACAAGTCTAAAAAAGTCATACGAACTTGCTCGCGCAATCAATCGCCAAAATAACACCTAGAACTATGAATTGAAGCCCAAATCACATGAAATTTTCAAGAAAACTTTGAAATTCCTATTTTCAGAACCGGATGTTCGAATCACGTCAAATCACCTCCGTTTTTTATCAAATTTCACAGACAAGTCATAAATTTGGTATTGGACCTATACCGGGTTGCAGAACAAAAATACTGACCCCTTATCCAAAAAGTCAAACTTTGGTCAAACACTTTCATTAAGCTTTCAACTTTCAAATTTCGACATAATCCGATATCTCGGTCTAGGGACTTCCAATTTTGATTCCGGGCATAGGCCCAAGTCTCAAATCACGATACGGGCCACCGGGACCGTTAAAATACGCATTCGGATCCGTTTACCAAAAATATTGACCGGAGTCAACAAAAATAAAGGTTTTAGACAAAATTTCTTATTTTTATCAATTTTTAACATAAAAGCTTCCGGAAAGACGCCCGGACTGCACACGCAAATCGAAAAAGGCTAAAACATGACTTTTAAAGGTTTCAGATCACAGAATTAGATTTAAATCATAAGATGACCTATTGGGTCATCACAGTTTGACGTAAGAAATATATTTACAAATCCAAAATATTGATTGTACAATTTTAGGAGGTCATTTAAATCTGTGAACTATTCTAGAGAAAATATTAAATAACTTTTTAGGAAAATTCAATAGCTTCTATTTTCATAGTGCTCTAGTTTTGTTGTATATACTAGTTTTTTGCATTAAAAAAGAAAATTGATCTTTCTATATTCTATGTAGGAATATTGTTTGTAGACTATTATGGGAAGGTTATATTCACTTTATTCATTCTATAACATTTTTTGTAACAACTTATTTTGATAGCTCTATTTTACGTATGAGAAGTGATTGGATCACCTTCTAACTCATTGTTATTATTATTTACGAGTTATATTGTTGTCCTATCAAAAGAATCTAAAATGTTTTAGAGAAATGTTAGAATATACAAGAATATATTTGCATTTACCTTTTGACGTGAGATTCGAAGAACCACTATATCTTCAAGGAAAGAGTTACACATTTAAAGTATATGCAAAATATATCATGATATCAAAATTCATAGATGGAAAATTTTCAGGGAGGGTATACATGGACCGGGTTGGTTCAGTTTTTATTGAAGCCAAACCAAATCTATTACTCTCCGTTCCAGCTTATATGAACCTATTTTCTTTTTGATCAGTTCCAAAAAGAATGACCCTTTTCTAAATTTGGAAACAATTTAGCTTAAACTTCCAATTCTACTCTTAATGAGAATCTATTATAACCACACAAATACTCTGGACCCTTTTCTCACTTGCTTATGACCACAAATTTCAAAAGTCCTCATTTTCTCTTAAACTCTGTGTCTAGTCAAACAGGTTCACATAAACTGGAACATAGGGAGTATATCGGTTTGGATTGATTCAATTTTGTCGGATTTTTGTTACATGAAAATTATTTCAATATCACTTTGTTAAAGTTATAGACAAAGTTTTGATAAGTGAATATATGTTTAATAAAAATTTAAAAAAAAACGAATATATTATCTATTAAAATATTCTTATGGGAGAATTTTTTAAGTAACATATAATAGTTATATTCTTAGTCGTCTAACAATAATTTTTCGTTTGATTTATACTTTCAAGGTTAACAAAATTTAATAACTAAACATTAAAATCAATATGATACCTAAATAATGATATATTCCATTTAATTTAAATTATCAAAATACCATTTCAAATTCGAAAAAGATATAAGAATTTAATAGATTTGTACATATGATTATGAAAGAACAAAGAAATTGACGCATTTCAATAATACTTGATAAGAAAGTGACGATACAAACCATTATTTAAAGTAAATAAAAATGGATACACTTCATATTTCTATTAAACATTACATCCCATGAGAGGATCCCAAATATTGTTAGATATGTTTTAAAGAAAATTCTATATGAAGTCTTAAAAGTATATAAAAAATATTATATATTTATATTTTGGTCTAGTTCAGGTTTTTTTTACTCAATACCAAAACCAAACCAAATCAAATCTAATTAGATTATTTAATCGGTTTAGTTTAACTTTCGATTCGGTGTTATTTTTCGATTCGAATTAAACACCCCTAATTTTTAGAGGAACAATGAAAAAATTAACGCCTAATGGATAGAAATCTTTATGAAAATTTCTGATGTTAGCTAAAGGGCAATTCAACATTTTAAGATTTTAAATTCGAATTACCATAAGTACCCATCAACTTTTAGGCCCACTTTAATTATTATTCTTACTATAGTGAAACAGAATTGTTGTTAGTTCTACTGAAAGGTTTTAAAAATCTTACCAAGTATATACTTCATACAATATTTCATACCAAAACATAATGATGGCTAAAATTTTGCTAAACTGATCAAACGTATAAATATAAACATAAATGTCAAATATTTATCATATAAAAGATTTTATGAAACTGATCTAATGGTAGAGTTCTAACATAAATATCAAAACTCTTTTATGTAAAATTTTCTTTATATAGAATATTCATGTTAATATGCAAGCCTATCCAACTATACTGTAGTAACTATTGAAGTGAAAAAAATGAGTGGAGGTTCAAGTTCTTCTGCACTTTCACAAGTGAGATTACTCTCTTGGAATGTAAACAAGTGCGAAAGTGGTTCAAAGAAATATAAACATATTAAAAAAATTTTGAGGATCAATCATCCGCACATAGCAATATTACAAGAGGTTAGCGATACACACGAGTGGTCGGATAAAATTCGTTCTTTTCAACAAGGGAGTATAGCTTTAATGTGGGATACCGACTATGTCGATGATATCCGCACTTACGGACATACTTATAACAAAAATCAGTATATTATTTCAAAGTTTCAGTTAGTTAAAAACCCAAATATTATTTTTATCTTTATTGGAGTTTACGGAGATCCAACATATGGCCTCCATTTAGGACCTATTGAACATCTTTTGCTTGAGAGAAATCCATGGATAATTATAGGGGATTTTAATCTTACGTTGGATACCCATTCGGAGAGAACCCTCTTGTCTCCTAGTGATGACAAAGACAATTTGCCTGCATTTAAGGAGTTGCTGTATATTGATTATATTCATGACATGAAGTTCGACTTTACGTATACATTTAAAGATAACAACAATCCGGATAGGCTTTCAAAGTTAGACAGGATTATTTGCAACACAGCCTTAACTGATTTGTTTGAGTGTAACCAACAATCCACTATCGCAAGCGTCATATCGGATCATGTGCCGATAACTATGAAATTAGAATATAATTCAACTTAGTGGTTATGTAATGTTTTTCATTTAATGTACCTTTTTTTATTTAACTAGTGAATTAAGAAAGAAATCATGTTTCCCTTAATTCTGCTTTTATTCTAAGTTATTCCCTTATTTATCTATCTTACCGCAGTTTTTGACCTTTATTTAAATTAAATTATTCTCGTTAGTCTAATGACGTGCATTACTCATTCAAGCATGTAATCATATTGCAATAAAAAAAATGACTTCTGATGTTATCATATTCTTTTTTGCCGGATAATTTTGGGGTTCTCATTTGCACATTTTTACCATATATATATATATATATATATATATATATATATTACTAATATTTAGAAGTGAGAGTTGAAGAGTAGGAACACTGCTCTAATTTACTGTACATATAGTTATCTGAATTGTACTGCTCAATGTGGGGCCTACTTGTTCGGCTTTTGACATATATGGGCCTACTTTATTGGCCATTTAACACGTGTATGCCACTTTACTCAAAGCATGTCCTTTGTCTGTTCAAAGGTTGAAAGCACAGGTCAGCTCTTTGCTTCAAGCGTGTCTCTCATTCTGCTGAGTTATTCAGCATTCTCTTCTCTCTCTCCTTCAATAGCGGATTGCTCTGGTGTTTTTATCGATGGTCTTGTGAGGTGATAAAAATTACCTTTGCTACTTTACTGTTTCAATGTCGCACGATGGTTTGATTTTTATTAACATTTGGGGTTGCATATTTGTGCTTTTTGTAGCTAAAACTTCGATCTCTCTGGAAATCAGGTTTGGCCTTTTCTTTGTTTATTTCATATTCTTTGTAGTCATAATTTGTTGGGTATCGTTTGTTCTCTGTTCTTTGGTGGGTATATGTTAGATTTTTTCTCCTATTGGGGTACTTTATTGTTGAATTTCCCACTTGCATATGCGTAAATTGGTTTGATTTACTCATGCATGTTTGGAAATTGGTACCTAGATAATTCAAGAGCAAGTTTCGTCCTTTAGTCGCATTTCTGCAATCTCTCTTTGTTTCTTGCACTTTTTTGTCAGTATTTAGAATATTGGTCTTCGCTCTTTCAATGTTTATCTATCTTTATTCTATCTATCATCTGATTTGACCTCTCTGTTTTGGTAATCTTTTTTTGTTTGATTGCAGTTTCTTTGTTGGTAATTTGGATTTGGTGGGTACATCATAGTTTAACCAAATCTCTAACAAGAAACTGTTAATTCATGTCACTAATTTTAAGTAATTTCATTTACCTTATATTTTCATAAAGGAATTTGGTGATTTGACTATTTGAACTTGGGGTTTTGAGCATTCAATCAAATTTACATCTCAGAGTTGGACCAAACACTCAAAACGCCATATTGGGGTGTAACGCGTTGATAAATGTCTATTCATGGCAGAACTGGTTTGGTTACTTTCCGTGTGGAGTATCATGTGTTGTATTTCGACCTTTTAAAGGCCATAATAGTTACCATGATTAACAAGGTAAGAACATTCGTTGCATTTTATTGAAGTTTTATTTGTTTCTCTCATCTTTCTACGTCATCTTTCTTGATTGTCTCTATCAATTTTTTTGTTCTCTTCCTTCTTTCTTATTAGTTTAGTTCTGCTAACCCTGAAGACCAAGACGCCAACTCTTTTGGCTCCAAGTTATTGCAATTCCATAGCTGGAGATGAAAAAACTTCTGGTGATGTTATTCATGATTTTTTGAGTTTGTCTGATGGTGACAGTGCCACTGAGATTCCCTGAAATAGAAGTGCAAGATAAGCCTTTTAACATCACTGATGATTGTAGGTGTTATTTGGTTTGCAGAGATTCCCTTTAATTGCCTGCAAGTCAATTGTAGATATATAGCAATTTCTCTTTCAATTAGCACCATCTGAACCCAGTACTTTCAACGGTAATGCTTGCCATTTATGTGTAAAAATCTACTAAACTGTAATAAATAGTAGATATGAACCCATGACTTTAAAAATATAATAGTTTCAAAGCTAAGAACATTAAAGGTTGAAGCCATAGAGCGTAAATCCTAGATCCACCTCTGATCATATTTGAAGGTCAAACTGGAAAACGGATCAACTTTTGGTGTAATTAAGCACTTTGAAGTGGAGTGCAGAATTCTACAAGTTGCACCTCTTAATTATTTAGTAAGAACAATAGTGGTGATTAAGTGCCACCATAGTCTTTATTTTTCATGGTTAATGCAACTGTTACTAAGAATAATAAAAGGTCTCGCCTGAATTTGAGTCTTTGGATATGATGAACCAATTTCTACTATAACATTTGCTCTTTAAATCTTTACTATGTTTGATTTGGTGATTGGATATTAGTTGAAGGTAGATGTTGGCTTCATGGAGCTCAGACCTTCTGAAATTGCAGCAGCACTGGCAATGTCTATTTCAGTCTTTCAGGGAAAAGCGAGCAAAAAAATATATTGAAAGGTCAGTGCATTAATCTTACTTCATACAATTACAAGAGGTAAAATTTGGTGGTTCTGTACAAGAAATAGAATTCTCTAAAGGCAGGACACATTTTGCTTTTGCTCTTGGTTCTTGAGGTATTGGTAAATCCTCTGATTTATTTTTGGAGATATTCTCTCTGGCCTACAATAATGTCGTAGCAAATATAAATTATATGTACAACTCTCTGTGTACTTTTTTGTTTCAACATGTTGCTTTGGAACTTATATGTAAGACTTTCTCTCCATATAGTAGCATAGGAACATCTGGTTTTGACACTTGAAGAGTTGGTTTTCTCTGAGACTATCTTCCATTATCTATGTCTTATAGCTCTTTATTGGCTTTGCGCATGTGCATGTGAGACACTTTCCCGTACTTTGATTTGATTCTATGGAATATTGAATAATCTGTTTCTGCCGAGGGGCGATTTTTCCAAGGAAAGAAGATTAAATAGAAATGGACTTGAATCTCATGATATAAACAGAGTGAAACAGTATTTTGAACAGTAAGTGAGAAAAAACAATGTTAAGGAAGAAAAAAGGATTACCAGCATGCATAACTGCTTGATGATCTTTCAAGCTCTCAACTTTTGGAAAAACTTCTCCAGATTCGCAGAAGTCACATATAGTTGACCTTGAAATATGATTTCTGTGGTTCGATTTTAGTTTACTAATCAATACTTCGATAAAATTCCCACAATATATCCACAAATTCACATGGAAATTAAAGAAGAAGAGGATGGAAAAATGAAAATTGAAAACAGTATGTATATAGTAAAATTAATGTAAATACTACCTGCCTGCTAGAACCAACTACATGTGACACTTATAACATTCAGAGACCTTCCGGAATTGCATGTTTCTGGGAGTAGTAGCGTGAGTGGAAATAGAACTACCTTTTGATATAGCAGAGCTCACAAGAGACCTCTAGGATGATGACTCATATGAATTTTTATTTCTTAGAACCCTAAACTGCTGTATTTTTTATGGAATTATCAGCTCTGTGAACTACTCATGTATTTCCATGGACAACATCCTTGAACCTTACTTGGATTAAGTTGCTGCAGTATTGGAGGCCATAGGGTTCTTGGTCTCTTGGATGAGTCATGAACTATTGAGCTTTTCATCAGCTTGGAAGCCAAGTAGTTCTTGAATTGGTCTCGGAAGAAGGTTACTCTGCTGCTACTAGAGTGCCACAAAAAGTAGAGTTAGAAAATGGAGAAAAGGTAAAATTGGCGTAAAAGAAGAATCTTCCTCCTCCATGGAAGAGACAGAGGCTTTTGAATTACTTCGATAGCTGAGACAGCATTGTTTCTTTCGTTGTTAGTGGGGAGGGATATAACTCCGATTGAAGGATAGGCTTGGCTAAATCTATGAACTTCCCACCTTTCTTTGCCATGGCTATGTATTACATATATCTGATTTTGGTATGTGTGATGATGAAAAAACGGAATATACAAGAAGCTTTATTTAGTGTCTTACGCAAAATTGTCTGTATGTTGCGTCTTTGGACATGTGCAGTTCTGAATCTTAATGTCGAGTGAAAGCTTTGGCAGTGATATTTGTTCTTTCAGAATGATGTTTGGCTTTAAACAATGTAATAGTTTGGTTTGTTTTCCTATATATAATGTAAGAAAAGGTTTGGATATTTATTAAAAATGCCTTGCAGGTTACTCTGGCACGGGAGGAAAAGTTCCAACTTCTCCTCAAAAGTCCTCATCACATGTATTTGAGATTTCAAAGCAATGACATGACGGTTTCAGATGTGTACAGAACACAATTGCATTAACTTTAGAAGATCTCTAATTTGTGTCACTACAACTTAAGTGATGGTACATGAAATTCCTCTTTTATTTGGTGATTGCTATAAAGATTGTGTACAACTCTTTATAAGAAAGACTTCTAAAAACTATGTCAACTGTGTTGGGCCCGTGCATAGCACGGGCTTATCTAGCTAGTTATTTAGAAAGGGCAGTTGGGGTGAACGAACATGTACGAACAAGGGCACTTTGATAATTACAAGTTCATGTAGGGATAAATTGGTAAATTGGTCATCAATCTTTTCCAAGAAAATCGTGTACAGCATATTACTGTGTAAAACTATTCTCTCCCAGCTACTGATACACAATCAGCAAATGAAGCCAGCTCGGATGCCAACGTGGATGCTAAGTTAGTTTAGTTAGTTAACAATTTGAATTGTACGAGTGGCGGGAAATTTAGTTAGAAGCGAACTTAGCATTTCTACTTCTAGATTCTTCAATGTAGTGAGCCTATATACAGACTTTATTGTAATTGTTGTGGTTAAGTGAAAGTGAAATATACAGAAAATTGTTCTACTTCCCTCTTCTATTTCTCTGAATTCTCTTCTTCTTCTCCTGTTCTGTTTCTGCTTATTCTTCTTTTCTTCTCATTTTTCTTCTTCTTAGTTACTGTTCCATTCTAGATACCTATCAATTTGGTATCATTTGGTATCAGAGCTCGTCGCAATGGGACCACGTAAGACTGTTGATTCCATGACTGGGAACCAAACAACTGACTGGCATGACTGGGAACCAAACAACTGACTGGCAGGAATCGTATGAAGATCTAGCTGCCCAGCAGTTAGATCTCAAGGAAGAAATGATTCAAAAACAGCAGGAATTACGAGAGGAATTGGATCGAAGGCATGCAGAATTGTTACAGCTAGTAGGTTCGTTGAAGAATTCCTTTGATGGATGGCATCTGCACCAACAGTCGAAGGGCAGTGCTTCTAACTCAGCTGGTAGAGACAAGGTGCTGCAATCCAGACCAGGCATTTTAGGACCAAATCCTTATGCTGGGCAGGCGGTTCGTAATCATAACCTCAATTTTCCTCGATTCAATGGTGGGAATTTGAAAACTTGGCTCTATAGGATTGAGCAATACTTTACTGTTGATAAAACTCCTCTTAATCAAAGGATGGTTTTAGTAGCTATGAATTTCGATGATGAAGCCTTAGAATGGCATCAATCTTACTTGAAATGTAGGGATTCTATTGATGCTCTTGACTGGGATGAATACTTAGCTGCTTTGATTGAGACCTTTAGTGAGGAATTTTCTGATCCTATGTTAGAACTTAAACAGTTAAGGCAGATGGGATCAGTTAGGGAATATCAATTTGCTTTTGCACGACTGTTAGCTCAATGTGATCTATCTGTCAACCAAGCTATTTCCTGCTTCCTGGGGGGATTGGAGGAAGAACTGGTGCACTCTGTGAAAATGCATGAGCCTCAGACCTTATCCAAAACTTATAGATTGGCTAGATTAGCTGAGGCAACATTGGCAGCTAACTCTAGAATATTGAGGTCCAACACTAATAGTCAATCATCATTTAACATAAGGAAACCTGCCTTTGAGGGAACTACAGCTAAACCTCCTACTCATTCCACCATGGTGCCTCAGAAATTGGGACTGCCTGCTCCTAAACCTGTAGCTGCTTCTAAGACCAGGAGGACTATATCTCCTGCTGAGATGCAGTCTAGGAGAGCTCAAGGTCTATGCTACTTTTGTGATGACAAATACACAGTTGGACATAAGTGCAATCTTCCTAAACAACTGTTTGTACTGGATTTGGATTATGGTAAGGAATCAAATCCAGAATTAGAAATTGTGAAAGCTGAGGAGGACAGTGGAGAGGAGTGGTCTGCAAATGAGGAAGATACTCCTATGATTTCATTATGTGCATTGAGTGGGATCAAAGGAGCACAAACAATTCATGTGACTGGGTATAGTAATAAGCAACCTTTGCAGATTTTACTAGATGGTGAAAGCACTCACAATTTTATTGATTGTGAATCTGCAAAGAGACTGGGTTGTGTCATTACCCCTACCAAGGTTGGTTATGTTAGCCTTGGTAATAATTCTATGGAAGCCACTTCAGGTGTTGTAAGGAATTTTCAATGGATGCTTCAAGGTACCACCTATCATTCTGATTTGATAGTGTTTCCTTTGGGCAGATATGACCTAGTGCTAGGAGCATTGTAGATGAAGACCTTGGGGCCAGTCACTATGGATTACACTGCCTTGACTATGTCCTTTGATTATCAAGGAAAGCATCACATTCTTAAGGGAGTATCTGATGAGTGTAAGTCTTCTAGTTCTAAGTCCTTAAACAAAAAGGGAGATCAGTGTATTCAATTGCTCATGTTATATGTGGAGCAACATGTTCCTTCCTACCAATCTGAGGGTCAGTCCTATGCATTGCATTTCCCCATTGAACCCCATACTGATCCTGTTATTCAGAACCTTTTAGGACAATATTCCCAAATCTTTGCAGAACCTGTCTCATTACCTCCTACTAGAGGTGCTTTTGACCACAGCATTCCTTTGCAACCTGGTACTAAACCTATCAACAAAAGGCCCTATAGGTACTCCTCTATGAAGAAGGACATCATTGAACAATTGATTAGGGATATGCTGCAGCAAGGTATTATTCAGTATAGCAACAGCCCTTTTGCTTCTCCAGTAGTTTTGGTTGGAAAAAAGGATGGTTCTTGGAGATTGTGTGTTGATTATAGAGAATTGAATCACTGTACCATTAAAGACAAATTTCATATTCCTATTATTGATGATCTCTTAGATGAATTGGCTGGTGCAGTAACCTTCTCTAAGATAGATCTTCGAGCTGGTTATCATCAAATAAGGATGTCACCTGCTGACATTCCTAAAACAGCCTTTAAGACTCATTTAGGCCATTATGAATATTTGGTTATGCCCTTTGGCCTAACTAATGCCCCATCTACATTTCAATGTCTCATGAACCATCTGTTTCAGTTTTTTATTCGAAGGTTTGTGCTGGTTTTCTTTGATGATATCCTCATATACAGTAAATCTCTTGGTGAGCATGTTATGCATTTGCAGCAGGTATTTGATATTATGGTTCAGCATCAGTTGTTAGCTAAACATTCTAAGTGTGTCTTTGGTGTCCCATGTGTGGAGTACTTAGGCCACTTTATTTCTAGTGAAGGTGCTTCTACTGATCCCAAAAAGATCACTGCTGTTCAGAACTGGCCTCCTCCTAGTAATGTTAGACAATTGAGGGGCTTCTTAGGCTTGGCTGGTTATTACAGAAAATTCATTAAAAATTATGGTCTTATCAGTAGACCTCTTACAGAGTTACTTAAGAAGGATAACTTCAAGTGGTCTGATAGTGCAGCTCAAGCTTTTTCTGCATTGAAGTTAGCTCTAACTTCTGCCCCAGTATTGGCACTACCCGATTGTTCAATTCCATTTGTGTAGAGACTGANTAACTGGTGCTGAACTTATGACTTTGATGGTCTCTTCTGTGAGCTCTGAATTGTGGCATTCTATTTCTTCATTGTGGTCCACTGATCCTGAGCTTCTTGCCCTTATTTCCTCTTTACAATATACTCCTCAGAAACACTTCACTTGGCTTAACAATCAGCTGAGAAGGAAAGGCAAACTGGTCATTGGAAAAGATCCTGCCTTGAGGCAGCATATTCTCAGTCTATGGCATTCCTCACCCACAGGAGGTCATTCAGGTATTGATGCTACAACAAGGAAGGCAATGGCTTACTTTACTGGAAGGGTATCCGTCAAGACATTTTGGATTTTATCCATAAGTGTGATGTATGTCAGAGAAACAAATATGACACTTCAGCCTCCCTTGGGTTATTGCAACCATTGGTTGTCCCCCCTCTTCCTTGGTCGGATATCAATATGGATTTTATCGAAGGGTTGCCTAAATCCCTAGGCAACACTGTCATTTGGTTTGTTGTTGACAGGCTCACCAAATATGGCCATTTTATTGCTTTGGCTCATCCATATACAGCTAAATCCTTAGCTCATACCTTTCTAGACTGTATTTTTCGACTTCATGGATTTCTAGCCTCCATCACTAGTGATAGAGATCCCATCTTCATTAGTGCTTTTTGGAAGGAATTCATGTCTCTTCAAGGTGTTTCTATCCATACTTCCACAGCTTATCATCCCCAAACTGATGGTCAGAGTGAAGTTTTGAATAGGTGCCTGGAAACTTACCTTCGATGCTTTTGTTCCGACTCACCTAAGGACCGGGGCTCCTTCTTGTCTATTGCTGAATGGTGGTACAACTCTACCCCCAATTCAGCCATCAAGACCTCTCCTTTTGCGCTTCTTTATGGTTACCCCCCTCCCATTCATCTTCCCTATCTCCCTGGGGACTCCTCTATGGATCAAGTTGAGGACATACTTTTGGTTCGAGAATTCAAGCTTCAGCTTGCCAAGTTTCATCTTTGTCGCGCTCAGCAACGCATGCAAACCCAAGCCAATCTCCATAGGACTGACAGAGTTTTTGCTGAAGGTGACTGGGTTTTTGTCAAGTTGCAGCCCTATAGGCAATCCACGCTCTCTCTTTCTCCTTATCACAAACTCACCTCGAGGTACTTTGGCCCTTATCCTATTGTTAAGCGAGTGGGTGTTGTCGCTTATACATTGTTGTTCCCTCCTGAGGTTCAACTTCATCCCACCTTTCATGTTTCTCAACTCAAACGCTGCTATGAACTGCCTTCCACCATAATTCATCCTCCAGTTCTGGACTTGGCTAGTCCTTTATGTCCTCAACCAGAGGCAGTGCTGAGTAGACGCCTCACCAAGAGAGGTAACAAAGCAGTGGCTCAATGTTTGATTAAGTGGAAAGACCTTGATGAGTCCCAAGCTACATGGGAGTTAGCTTCTATTCTTCGCACTAAATTTCCTCATTTCACCCTTGGGGACAAGGGTGCTCTTCATGGGGAGGGTATTGATACACAATCAGCAAATGAAGCAGCAAATGAAGCCAGCTAGGATGTCAAGTAGATCAATTCAAAAGTTAGTTAGTTTAGTTAGTTAACAATTTGAATTTTAGTTGGAAATTTGAATTGTAGTAGTGGCGGGAAATTTAGTTAGAAGCAAACTTAGCATTTCTACTTCTAGATTCTTCAATGTAGTGAGCCTATATATAGACTCTATTGTAGTTGTTGTGGTTAAGTGAAATATACAGAAAATTGTCCCACTTCCCTCTTCTATTTCTCTAAATTCTCTTCTTCTTCTCCTCTTCTTTTTCTCCTGTTCTGTTTTTGCTTATTCTTCTTCTCTTCTCATTTTTCTTCTTCTTAGCTACTGTTCCATTCTAGATACCTATCAATTTGGTATCAGCTACCCTACATGCTCCTCTCATGAGGAGGCTTACAGTGCAGTCTAGAAGTTTCTACCGCCTCTAATTTTTAATCAATTTTGCACAAATTGCGGCAGCGTGCTTCAAATTGCTACTGTCAATTTATCTTCCATCAATCTTCGTTGTTTTACTACTGACTCCTGGAAAATTTACCAAATTTTCATATAGTTATTCTACAAATTCCTGTGGTCAGTCTCTGTAATTTTTTCTCACTTTTTTCTTCTCTTTTGCTATTCCAGACTTTCTATCTTCATTTTTCAAATTATGCTCTTTCTATCGGTGAGTTTTTTTCTACAATCTTTATTTGGTTACTGTAATTTATTTGGTGATTACCATTTGCTGGGTATTAATTAGTTTCTTATTCTTTTGGTGGGTATTCGGTAATATTTCTGTTCCCTCGGATTATTTATTGTTTGATTTTGTTCATGCATGTCAATAGTTTTTTGATTTGCTCATGCATGTTTGGGAATAGATACCCAGTAACCCAGGCGCAAGCTTGTGCTGTGAATTCTATCTGTTATTGGAGTAGAGTCAAAATTCTTTTTTTTTTTTCGTTTTATTAAAAAGCATCTTAGATCGATGAAGCCTCCCATATATTTTGATTTTTATTTTTATTGATGTTTACTGTTATTTCATCAGTTTCTTCTCATTTTTTATTATAATTATGCACTATTGATGTTTTCATTGTATTTTACTGAAAAGTGTAAGCATGTCATTTTTTGTTTGCTTTTGAAGCTACTAGGGAAAAGTTTAGGAATTTATTTTTCCTTAGTGATGCAGTCGTTGATCTGTAGTTGTACTATGATATCGTATCCTCATTATCTATAATAATCTTCTTATTGTTGGATGAGTATTGAGATTTGTGCTAACATATAACTTGCAATAATCTTCTTATTGTTGGATGTAGTAAATCATCCCTGATTCTGCTGAAAGTGAATAGTTTTTAAGTTGGTTTTCACGTGTGGCTTTTTGAGAAATTCAATTATATTGGGAAGAGCAAAAACTATATATGAATTGGTCAAAGATTTGCTTAAGCTTCTCATTCTTTGAAAGATGTATTAGATGCATTAGACAGATTGTGCGAAGAACTCCTAGATGGTGAATTTGGTATGTTTATGCTATTTCTTTAACTATTAATTTTCATTAGATGTTGACCTTTATATTTCTCTTTAGTGCATTAGATCAACTTTTAACTTGATATATATGGAGAGAGGAAGAGAGAGCAGCTTTTATCAAGCACTATACATTGACTACTTGACGCACTAATGTGTTGCATCCTCCTTTAGAACTTATATAGCAGAAAAGAATATATTTAAGCATTTTTCTTTAGTTGGTTGGAAAATTGAGAGATTGTGCAGTTTACAATTAATAATTATAAAATAATGCTACCAAGGTAGAATGAGATGAACTCTGGAGATCGTTTCCTGTCTGTGTAGCTTTTGGATTACCTTCCGTTCAGAGTGTTTGGGCTGAAGTGTTGCAATATCCTTCTCTCTTTTCGTTGTAAAAATTTCAGTAGAGATAGAATCATAACTATCTGTCATGAGTTCTTTTCCTGAAAATACCATTTAAGTGCTATTTAATCATCATACTCATACTATTACTATATTATAAGTGGGAAAATAGCCATCAAAAGTTGAATGACTTTTTTATCCCTAATCTAATCATTAATATTTTTGTACCAAATAATGAATTTTCCCTCTACCCCTAAATGATTAATTAATTAATTAGTGTGAAATTTATGTGTCCACATTCAAGCACTTAATGTAATTCTAATAAAACAAAAAATAAATTAATAAACTAAAATGGGACAAATGCGGGCCCATATTGAAATGTTAGCCTTTAGTAAGGCCTTTGGTTTTCTCAGCTTGAGCCGTTTATTTCTTCTACGTTCAAAATTGCAATAACATTTCAAACACTTTAATGAGGAGAGCAATTAGTAAACAATGTCAGTCAAGTTAATGCATAATCTCATCGGTTGCAGAAAACCAACAGACATCCAATAAAATTGATAATGATGTGTGTGTATGTATTTTTATATATATATATATATATATCCATCCGTTGAAGAAAATCATCGGTCATCAAATACTCAATTAAATTCAAAGCAACCATCAACTTATATAAATGGGACTTTGGAATCACATGAAATATTTTACTTCCCGTACGAAAATTTGTGAGTAGGCTTGCATGTTCACTTCCTGCAACACCCAAATCCTCTACAAGTATCAACTCAAGTAAGTTAATTTCCTTTTTTGTTATTTTCTATGAGTATTCATGAAATGTACATATTATGGTTATGCAAATTGGGGCTAGAAAGCACTTCCTACTGCTATTTAGTACTATGAAGTAGTGTCCTCTTTTTTTTTTTTTGTGTGTGTGTATGTGTTAATAATATGGTACATTTATTTGATATATTAGGTGTGAGAGGAAACTTTATTTGAATATCCAGAAATCATCAAAGATCTTTTTTTTTTTGTCGAAATATTTTAAAGATCCATAGCACCTACTTTTTGCATAAAGTAATCCTTGAATAATATCATATACTACCTAGGAATGTTGTTGATTTATTTAAGAATAAATTTTATTTTGAACTTTTAACAATCTAATATCTATATTTCCGGAGATATATGTATGCTGGATGAATTTGGTATATTTATTGATTATCATGAATATGTAGCATGGTAAATTTTAGTTAACGAGCTGTAATGTGGTATGATGAAGAATAGGGAACATAATGATTCAATCGAATAGGAGATTCGAGTAAGTCTCTTCAAATTTTTAAAATGGCGAGCAATTGATCGACTCCTTTTTTTTCACCATGCATGGCAAACAAATTTAAAAGGAACAACATATTCTAAATTTTCTTACTATTTTTTAAATTTGTACTACTATTGTCTCATGTTTTCTTTTGCATTATGTTTAAGCCATAAGGATTGGATGTGCACTTTGATATTTATACCCCTATTCTTTTATTTCTTGAATCATTTTTTAACATTAATCTTAAATCATACTGAGATTTGATAATTTTGCATAGTTAGAAGCAAAAACCTCTTGAACTAACGTTTTTGAAAAAACACTGAGGAATTTCAATTCTTGACATTTATTATTCATCATTTTGAGCTTGTAATTTTCTACTTTAATTTCCATATTAATCATCACATATAGGTTTTGATAATAATTATTTCATTTTAAAAAGTTTGTATGTATAGATATGGAATACAGTGTCCCAGAAACTAGTTATATGATAGGCCAAATGAATGGCAAGATAGGTGACCAGCACTAAACTTAACTGGTCAGTATTTACAGCAGTCAACAGTAGTAGGGATTACAAATAAAAAGCCTGCCTCCCTGCAAATGAAGCATTTATGAAAGGCTAACTTGGAAGACTACGATACAAATATTGTTGAAATATATATATTGATCTTGAAGAAAACTAGAACTGTCACACCATGCTATATATTCTGTAAAGTGTTTTCTTTCTTTTTCTAGAACTGTTTTAGTATGAGTTACCTGAAACTTAAGCTTTCAAATGCTTCCTTCTATAAATATATTCAGCATTGGAGCGACTTGGTTTTGATCCATTCTGTAAGATACTAAAAATTAATAATCTACGAGATCTGGCATTAGAGTCCATCTCCGTTAGTGGATTGCTTGTGAATGCTAAAAAGAACACCTTATGCATCTTATAGGAAAGAGGTTTAAGAACAACTTCCAAGGTATTGATTATAATTACTTCATCCCAAAAGGGTTGATTCTTGAAAGAAACATGCCTATGATTTTTTTTAAATGCAGAGGAAAAATGTATTTTATTATGTGGGTATACTCTTTTTGATTTTCTTCTCCTATTGCTTTTTTATGTCTAAACAAATTGAATTAAATCGTTCACGTATGTAACTCCTGTCTGTTAAGCACATCTAAGAACAACTAGCAGACGAATCCAATTCAGAAAAATGGAACATATGCTTTTGACATAGTGTTGGTGAGAGAAAGAAAATTATTTCTGTAATTAGATTTGAACAGCAAGAAATGGAAGAAGCAGTTGAAAGATGTGAATCTTCAGACTAGAGGCTGAAATTGTAACCACCAACACATCAACGTAAGTTTATAAGTTAAGACTTTTAAGTATCTACAGTTCAAAATCTTGGTTAGCTACAAATAGGACATAGAAAGCTTCTCCTAGGACTTCTTCGACAGGCCAACTGAAATTATAGCACAAGTACAGAGGTGGAGTGTGAGCATTGTACCCAAGAATTTTAAGTTCTTAAACACTACTAAAAATCCGGAAAAAAGCAACCAAAATTGGTCTGTCAAGATAAGCGACCAACGTTGGTCGCTAAATTGGAGAAAATAATTAAATGGCAAAATACATAGTTTACCCATTGACCTTACACTCAAATCCCTGTTATACACCTCACCTTCACGGGCAACCTTTTACACACCCAACCTTTGTAGAGTGTGTCTAAGACACACCTTCTTTGACCAAAACCTAGCATGTGTAGAACACCAAGAAAGAAGCGCGTCTACTAGCTAAAATACTGTCTAAATACTTATTTAATTCCACGTGTCACCAAATCCCTCATCTTCCCCTCCCTCCCTCTATCTCTATCTTGTTTTTTCGCCGGCCAACCTCCACCTCCAGCCCTTCTCTTCTTTTTTCATCCTTTTTTTCTAAACCTTTATTTGTTCAGAACTCTCTGTCCCTTCTTCATTTTCCTCATCAATACCACCACAGGCTATTTTCCTCCATTGAAGCATCTTTTTTTACTTTTTTTTTTGTTTAAGTGTAACTGATATTTTAGATTTGAAATACTCTCGCCTTACTATTAGAATTATTTAGTTGGGATTTATGCTGTTGATTTGGAACTCAAATGGGTTAAATTGAGCAAAAATTTACAAGCTTAGAGTATAGCAATCCAAATTATAAGGGGCTTATACTCGTTCTTTTCTTCTCTCTTTTTGTTTGAATATGAAAATAATATTTCTATGGTGGTGGATGGTGAAAAGGAGTCTGAGATCTTTTGCTCGAAAATGGTGGGTGGTTGTTATGGTTTTTGTGGCAGCCATGAATTTTGAAAATGGAATGAAAATTTATTGTTTTTGGATGAAAATGGAAGTTTTTTTTTTGGTGTTTATCATTTTGGTGGATGAAAATACAAGGCTTCTGGCTTTGCTTTGACAGATTTTCCGACGACTAAGATGAAGAAGATGGAGTATCGTTTTTAAGTGTCTTCCTTTTAATTTTAAATTGATGACACGTGTCAGAATCTTATTGGTGCGTGGTATACACTCGTTGAGAAAAAGTGGTCAAATGCTAAAGTGGTGTGTATTAGACATACTTTTAAAAGGTTGAGTGTGTAATATTATTTTTCTCCACAGAAAGTGTGTAACAGGGATTTGGTCGATAGTTCAGGTGTCAACTTATGTATTTAGCCTTTATTTTTTAATAGTTAGCTTCTTATTATTATTATTGTTGTTGTTATTATTATTATTATTATGTAATGACCTATACATCCTTATAAAATAATATAGGGTATTACAGTTATGATCATCAAATAACCTTGTAATAAATGAGTTATCGCCTTATTTTGTACTAGGAAAAAGAGTGCTGATAAATAATGCTTATCAAATTACTTATGATAAATTATATAGATCATGTGCAAAGAATTAAATTATAATTCAAAATATAATTTGGTTTATCCCACAATATCATTCTAAATACTATTTTATATTGGAATCTAATAATGCCTAATGGGGTTATGCCATGAGGATAAGCTGTAGAAATTGTAATTCCAAACATACCAATTTGATACATAACGTAGTGCTAGGTATTCACATATAATGGGCTGATACCACACAAGTAATGATTCCTAGAGCAGATAATGAATATCTCATTCAAAATTATCTCAATATCTACTATCATTCACTTGTGTACATCGTTAAACCTCTCCAAATATCTGAATTTATCATAATCTCACGAAGTCAAGAGTGGGACAGTTTTTCTTAGAAATTCTATCTCAAAAAAAAAAAAAAAATCAAATTATCTTGTTTTATATTGAAGGTCATTTTAAAGTATAGCATAGTACTCATGGTATAATAACCCCATGAAAATGACTATACGTGGTGATAGAATACTGGGGTACGCTAAGAACTAATAACTATGATATATGTGTACCCCCAGTATTATTTTGATAGACTACAGACCATCTGTTGCTTTATTACTATAATAATGGATACACGGAAGGTTCAACTATTAGCAAATAGGTATGTCTACTATCACAGGTCTTTCTATCCAGGTGCAGGTAGTCCGTATCTTCACAGCTTTTCTTCACTAATTTGTTTTAGCAGCCAAAGTTATAAGTAGTAGGAATATTTGGGTTTCTTCTTTCATGTGGGGACGAGGGGGTGAGACTTGAGAGGACCTGAGGGTCGATTTGTGCCTGGGCAAAGCCCGCGCCCAACGACTATATGAGCAGTTCGTATTTAAATATAAAGCTATTTAATGTTTCTCTACTAATATTATCCTTATACAATTCAGAAGCTTTTTAAGTACATTTTATTTGACATACATTGTTTATCATAGTAATTTAATCATTTATTAGTTCCTTCATGATACAATTTTAATTATTTGATTAAACTATAGTTGAATTTGTAATTTTAAATTAGAGATTATTGAGTGGTTGTAAATTTTTATTATCAATTTAATTTAAGAAAATTCAAAAGAAAAAGTGAAGATGTTAAAAAAAGTTCAAGAAAATTATATATCATATTATGACCAATAACTTTTTGGGTCCTGGTTCTAAACAAATTTTAAATAATTAAAAATAATAAAATAACTTAACTATGTCATTTTCTCCATTGTTGGCGTCAATTATGTGTATACTCGAGTGTTTCATTACAAAAAATAATAATTATTAAATGTTGATTAAAATAATAATTATTAATTGATACTTCATGCTCTTTCTTTTTAAATAACAAGCCGTTTATATCAGATCGATTTATGTAATGCCAATTACGCAAGCCGTAAATTAACCTCTTTTCCACCTGTGGCGTTTTTTGGGTCACGTTTTAACTTGTGCCCGCTTTGCAAAAAAAATTGCAAGTGTACCCACTTTTTCCCGTAACTTCAGCATGCGGGGCTGAAGTAGCAAAGGCAATCACGTAAAACTTCAGCATTCTAGTAGACGGAGGTGAAGTCTGGATAAGATGCTGAAGTTATTTAGTTCATTTGTAAAAATTTCAGCACTAAAATAGCTGAAGTTTTTTTGTCCTGGATTCATTAGTTTTGTCATAAAACTTTTTCAAAAACTTCAGCAGAAGATGCCGAAGTTATTTGTAAAAACTTCTGCACTAAAATAGCTGAAGTTTTTTTGTCCTGGATTCATTAGTTTTGTCATAAAACTTTTTCNTGACTATCTGCTAAGTGTAGCCCCTGTTGAACCTGGTTCATCAGTAAAGACTCCAGTGAATAGCAAGGTTAAGGCTTTGGTTCAAGAATGTGAGACCAAAGATGCTGAGATTGCTAGGCTTCAGGCTCGTGTGGCTGAGTTGGAAGAAGAAAGGAATGGACTGAAAGCAGAACTAGCAAAAGAAAAGGAAAAGAGTGAAGGGATGCTACAAACAATGCTCAACCTACTCCAATCCCAACCCTCTAGTTCTTCAAAGCCTTAGTCCTCTTTGTCCTAGTTCTGAACCAGCTCAGTTACCCCCCAGTGACCCAGATTAGGGATTTTTCTTGTTTTTGCTCATGGTTAGTTGTTTTTGTTCTTTCTTTTTGTGGACTGTCTTGTAGAAGCACTGCCTTATCAATGACAATTTGCATTTCTCTTGTTTTATGATGATTCTGCTCTAAATAGATATTTTTGTCAAGTTGATTTTTGATTAACTAAAGCATGCTTTCACTTGCAGTTGCCCCAGTGGCCATGAGTAATGATTAATATTCTGGGATTCACATGTTTATGCAACTTTTCGATGATGCCAAAAGGGGGAAGATATTGTGTTGTGATATTGTGATATTGTGTATTGTGCTTAAACACTATTTTTCTGAACAGTGATGTTTATGACCTAATTAAATCTGTCCCTTAATGATAAGTTAAAATTTTCAAGTGATGATATTTTAGCTGAGTTCCACAGGTTCTCTAATCAGTAAAAGCACAGAGTTTGTCATCATCAAAAAGGGGGAATTTGTTGGCCCGAGATCAGTTGAAGTTTTGAAGAATGACAAATGAACTCAGTGAAGGAACAGGTCCATCTTAGGAGACACAGTTGTTATGGTCCATGCACAGTTGTTATGGTCCTTGGGGATCAAGCAGCATTATCTTCTGACCTGATCGAAAAGATTGCATATGGATAAGGAGTTGAAGTCTCCTTATATGAAGAGAACTACATCCGGGTCAAGATTAAGGGTTAGAGTTTGAAGTGTACTAGGACTCGAACTTGGTGAAGGATCAGCAATTCGAGTCTTAATCAATCTCTGATTACTAAAACTTTATAAAATAGTAAAAGTAGTGTTCTCTTTTACTAGGTATGCACATACGCTGAAAGTTAAAGA